>NC_090647.1:3650000-3840000 GCF_040937935.1 Hyperolius riggenbachi | reverse complement strand
CCCCATAGCCCGACAACACCCCTGAATCTCAGAGAAGTCTCCCCATAGCCCGACAACACCCCTGAATCTCAGAGAAGTCTCCCCATAGCCCGACAACACCCCTGAATCTCAGAGAAGTCTCCCAATAGCCCGACAACACCCCTGAATCTCAGAGAAGTCTCCCCATAGCCCGACAACACCCCTGAATCTCAGAGAAGTCTCCCCATAGCCCGACAACCCCCCTGAATCTCAGAGAAGTCTCCCAATAGCCCGACAACACCCCTGAATCTCAGAGAAGTCTCCCAATAGCCCGTATCCCTATCTGGGCAGCTGCTATACTAGCAGGCCAAGTAAACTCCCAACCACTGTACAATCCAGAGGTCATCAGAACTCATGGATTTTAGCGGCATACAAACATGCACATCAAAACATTTTTGACAAGTTAATAAGGTTAGTCTGACACACCCACTGAGCGATTTCTATGCAGACCATGCCTACCACGGCTCTGCAATAACGTTTCCAAAACACTTCCAAGTTTACCAATCATATGGAACATCTGCAAAAACCTGGTGCCCTACTGAATGCAGTCCGTTTGTTGGTGGGACTCACGAGCGCGGAAAAATCATATTCTGCCAGATTACTTCTCTTCTGTAACTTACACCTCTATGTATATATATGTATATATATATATATATTTGATGTGTTCTATTAGTTAATATTAATGTTATTAATTTATTTTTTAAATCTCTACTTCTTACAATCTCCATGTTCTACCATTACATATTGTTTTACCTACTTATCTAATGGTTTTATGAGATTTCCAGGTTTCTTAAGCCCCTGTATTATTTTGGAAATGGATATCCCCTGGACTCCAATACTACATCTGAGAACCTGGCTACAACAAAATAGAAGCTACTCAAGGAGCCAGTTAGACACTGCACAAAAGAATAGGGGCGTACACCCACGGGCCCCCTGCTGTCCATTCTCCCAACAGCCGCGCCACGTCACACGCTATGCCTCTAGTCTCCGCCTCCTAGCTTCAGCCCTTCTCCAGGATGCGACCCGACCTTTCTATGACGTCACGCGCGGTAACGTCCTTATCTCCACACCCACCCTTACTAGGAGCTTCTCCGTGTTATTTCATCGCTCAGATAGAGCGCCGTCCTCACAGGTGCCAGGATTAGTTGGTCTACCTTTCGTATGAAGCGTCTTCACTTCTTTTATACTTGAGGTACCTATATATGTTTATTCTTGGTTCTTTTAGCAATAACTACTGAGGAATAGTTTCTGGTGACCCATTTATATACCTCCCTGGTCCCTACTACCCCCCCCCCCCTATCAGTCATGCCCACCTACCCTGCCCACCATCTATACTATGTATTCCTTGCTTCTGTCATTAATTTATATGAATTAACCCAAGCATACCTCCTTCCTGATCACAAATACTACACTCCTAGAAAGCTCCTGAATTTGAGTGACCCTGCGCTCACTCGAATCCTCTGTTTGTCTCATGTGTCATATAGCTATATTAGTCCTTCTATCCCGTATAGTACTTGACGTTATTGATGCTGTGCACATCCATCTAAAAGCCTCATCTATCTTGTTTGAGCCCTGTCCGCAATACACCTACATGCTTCACTATAAGTATGCTTCACTGATTGAAATATGTCAATATACTTTGGTTCTGTTTATTGCATTTTAATACCGAAACTAAGTAGAGATCTTGTATTATCCTAAGTGCCCTGTGTGTGTGTGTTTTTAAGGCATAGCATTCGACCTGAGGAAGCAGTTGTTCCGCGAAACATGTTGTCAGTCAAAAAGTGCCTAATAAGGTGTTTATTTCTCATATAACCCAGTGGATGGACTACTTTTTTGAAGGTAGGACCATCTTTTACGTTTTACTACTTTTTTTATTTTTCTCATTACTTTATTTATTTTTTATGGGTTTTACCCTATTACCCGATCGCACTTTATAAATACAACACGAATATACCACAGGCTCCTCCTTTCTCATCCTGTTGACGTTTCACCCCAAGCTTGGGGTCACCACTTTGGTAAGTGGACCTTTTGAAGGAGCTGCGACCACCGACGGACAAGGCAGAGCGGGGACAGTACCTCTCCGCATGCGCACAAAGTGGTTGCCTAGCCTGCAACCCAATTTTGTGAGTACAACAACCTAAGAATTTCTGTATTGAGCATTTACTTTAACTCCCAATACTGCACCAGATTGGGTTCCCGGTTTCTCCTCCCGTCCTTTATCTTGCCACAGCCCCGCTACTTATAGATGCGGTAAGCTACATCTTTAATATTGGTGGTCTGGATACAGAATAGCAGTACTGGCACCACCCATCCACATGGAAGCCAGAAAGCAGTGATTCGCTGGTTTCCAATCACATTCCCCATCAGGTGACACTGCTGTCCACTGCAGGTTGTCACCTGGGTATGCTTCACTGTCTGGCCCACAAAGACTTCTACATCATCTAATGTATACTCCGGCCACCCAGCAGTCTGAAGTATGTTGACCTGGCCCTCAACCCAAAGCGTTTGGGGACCCCTGCTCTAGTGGATGGGTCCTGTATGGCAACTGTATTCCCTCCTGGACCTGTCAGAACTATCTCCATGGACCTTATAGAAGTCCTTCCTGAAGCTGTCAGAACTATCTCCATGGACCTTATAGAAGTCCTTCCTGGACCTGTCAGAATTCTCTCCCTGGACCTTATAGAAGTCCTTCCTGAAGCTGTCAGAACTATCTCCCTGGACCTTATCGAAGCCCTTCCTGAAGCTGTCACAACTATCTCCCTGGACCTTATAGAAGTCCTTCCTGAAGCTGTCAGAACTATCTTTTTTTAAACAATCTTTTATTGAGACAGCAGATAGAGTACAGATACAACTGCATCAGGTTAAATGCAACACTCCAATCATAATCTGGAGCTATACAGAAGGAACATCATAGTAAGCAGGTACATCTTATCACATAATACAGAGTTCAACATCAGAAGGAAGGTTGGCATGTTTGGGGAGGCGTCAAAGTAGTATCATCCTAATGCGAAGAAAATGAGTCCTCATTCTCTAGCATCCTCTGTTAATTCTACCCCAGTATTACTACTTCAGATCAGCATCAATGGGACGTGTTACTGCTTGGGTTACTCTAACAATTGGTTAGATTGACAAAGGGGGGGGGGGGGGTTAGGTGTGTACACACCAATAGCGACAAGTATTAATGGGTCTTGTCTCCCCATGGCACGGTAGAGGCCTCTTGTTGTTTCAACTAAATAAATAATAAATATTGTCCAGGTGGGGGTTTCCCCACAAATCTTGAGGAGGCGGATAGGAGAGAGGGAGCCAGAGTCACCAGAAAAATTAGGACTGTTTTGTTTCATCCATTTCTCATAATGTTTTTATAACTCTCTTTGTCTGTAAAATCATACCATAGCGCCCAGGTTCTAGTGAATTTATCCGATTTTTCCTGCTTTAAAGAGATTAATTCTTCTATGTTTACTATGCTTTGGACCCTTTCCAGCCACATCTTTACTGAAGGGGGGTTAGTTGATCTCCACAAGACTGGTATGCAGGCTTTTGCTGCGTTAAGAAGGTGACAGGGCAGGGATCCTTTGTATCCTTTGCCTGTACCAGGCATAAGGTGAAAAAGAAAGGCTTCCGGGGCCCAAGGTGTGTCAAATTCTGCAATGGTTTTGATCCACTTTTGTATAGATTTCCAGTAGGTGTTTATGAGAGGGCAAGACCACCATATATGGAGAATGTCTCCCGGATGAGTGGTGCATCTCCAGCATAATGCTGATTGAGAGTTGTAGATTTTGTTGAGGAGGACCGGAGTGCGGTACCAACAAGCTAAAAGTTTAAAGTTGCATTCTTGCATTGTGACATTCATAGAGCTTTTATGGACTAGGTTGCATACTTTCGTCCAGTCCTCTCCATCAATTGTTCTACTTAGAATGGTTTCCCATTTCTCTAAGAAGAGAAAAGGGGGTGAGGCCTTCCCTAATAATAAATCTAGGTATAGTTTAGACAGTAAGTGTCTCTGAGGATTAGCTTGCCTACACATGAGTTCTAAGGGTGTAAGGGCTCTTGTGTACGTGTCCTTTGAGGTGAGAGAGGTTATGTAGCTGCGAATTTGGAGGAAGGCCCAAAAGGGAATTGGCTGATCCAAGTCAGCATTGAGAGCAACCAGAGGTTTCATTGATGGGGGAGATGTCTCCGTTAGTAGGTCCTTCACCAGCAAATCTGGGAATGGAGAGCAGTTTTTTTAAGAATTTCGGTTGTTCACCTGGGGGGAATGTTCTATTCATTCTAATCGAAGATAATGGGCTTGGGATGGAGGAAAGATTTGAAGTGGAGAATATTGAGTGACATTTTTGGAAAATTGGAGCTAGTAAGGGGTGGTCAATTAAATGTGATAGTAACGGTTTGGATATGTCAGAAGTCTTTGTCCAAGGAAGCCATTTGAGAGGGATCTCAAAGCTTTCGTTCTCCAAAGTAACCCAGTCTTTTGAGTCAGTGTTGCAGTGCCAATCTACTACTCTAGAAAGGAGAGAGGCGTGGTAGTAGCATGTCAAATCTGGAAGGCCTAGTCCGCCTTTGGGTTTGGGGTATGTGAGTTTGTGATGGTGTATTCTGGGGGGTTTACCCGCCCAGACAAATTTCACTAGTGATTTCTGCATATCTTTAAGCCATGTCCTGGGCAGAGAGACAGGGACTGTCTGAAAGACATAAAGTATGCGTGGCAAAGCTGTCATCTTTAAACTGGCTATACGGCCGAACCACGATAGTGGTCTCTCTCCCCACTCATCTACAGACGAATGAAGTTGTGTTGCTAAGGGATGGTAATTACATTTAAAGAGGTCTTTAAGGTGTCTTGTGATCTGGATTCCCAAATATCTAAAGGATGTTGAGGTCCAAGTGAAGGGGAAACTGCTCTTGCAGATCTCTACAGTTTTCTCTTGGAGAGAGATATTCATCGCAATAGATTTTTGAAAATTAATCTTTAAGTTGGAGAGTTCTCCAAAGATTTTGAACTCTTTCAGAAGGTTGGGAATCGAGATCAGGGGTTGTGTTACATAGAAAATCATGTCATCCGCAAAGGCTGCTACTTTATATTCCTTGGTTCCAATACGTACACCATGGATATTTGGATTCTTCCGTATGGCGTTTAAAAAGGGTTCCAAGGAAAGTATGAAGATGAGTGGGGAGAGAGGGCACCCCTGTCTCGTACCGTTGTGGAGTGTAAAACGGTCAGAAAGGGTACAGTTTACTTTTACCCTAGCATTAGGATCTGAATAAAGGAGGGAGATCCATCCTTTCATACTCTGGCCCAGCCCAATAACATCGAGAAGGGCCACTATATAGTCCCATGAGACCCGGTCGAAGGCCTTCTCGGCATCAGTGGAGAGAAGGAGTCCGCCCACCGAGTGCCGAGAAAGCCACCACTGGATATCTAGTGTTTTAATGGTGTTGTCCCTGGCTTCGCGTCCAGGGACAAATCCAGTTTGGTCTTTTGTAATCAGGTGTGGGATATGTATAATGAGACGATTGGCAAGAATTTTTGCAAACAATTTCAGGTCGTTGTTTAAAAGAGAGATCGGCCTATATCCAGAGCAGTCTTGAGGGTCTTTACCCTCTTTGTGAATCACTGTTATGTGTGCTTCTAAGAGGTCTAAGGAGTGTTTGTCGTCTTTCGGGACTGAATTAAAGGCCTTCAGGAAATAGGGGGACAGCATATCTCGGAACTTTTTATAATATTGTATGGTTAGTCCATCAGGGCCTGGGCTTTTACCTGTTGCTGATTGCTTCAGCGCCAGAGTGAGTTCATCATTGGTTATGCTGCCCTCCATCTCCTCCAAGGCCTGGTCACTCAGCTTCGGGAGGGTATTGGTTTGTAAGAAAGCCTGTATGGCTTCCTTGGGGGACCTTTGGAGTGTAGGGTCTGGGTTGATATTATAGAGCTTGCTATAGAACTGTCTGAATCTATCTGCGATATCTTTTATGTGTTGAGTTGTGGTGCCATCACTTTTTTTGATCGCATTGACCTGGAGAGCCATTTTCCTTTGTCTTAAGGTACGGGCCAGTAGTTTGCCTGGTTTGTTGCCCTCTTCGTAGAATAGTTTTTTCCTATATAAAAAGGCCCTTTCTGCTTTTCTATTTAGAGTTACTAATAGTGTCTGTCTGGCCTGTTTTAGTTCCTCCGCTAAAGAATCCACTGGGGATTTTTTGTGTTGGAGTTCTAGAGTCCGTATTCTCTGAATTTGTAAATCTAGCATGGCTTCCAGCTCTCTCTTCTTTTGGGCCCCCAACTGGACAAACAGTCCTCTAATAACCGGCTTGTGGGCCTCCCAGAGTGTCATTGGTTTAATGTCATCAGTATCATTTAGATGGAAGTATTCTCTTAATGTCCGCTCCACTTTATCTTTGTTTCCCTCGTATGTCAACAAAGATGGATTTAGCCTCCAGATCCATTGTTTATGTGTAGGTTGTGGATCAAGGAGAGCAATAGTGACTGGTGCATGATCAGATATCGAGAGAATACCCACATCTGCTGAGATTAGTCGATGTAAATCTCTCTGCATCAGGAAAATAGTGTCTATTCGTGAGTACTTCTTATGTAGTGGGGAGAAATAGGTATAGTCCCTTCCTGAGGGATTTGCTAAACGCCAGGCGTCTAGTAGTTGGAGGGAGATGAGGGACTTTTTAATTTGAGCTATGGAGTGGTATGGTACGGATGATTTCCCGTTAGAGGTGTCCACAGCCGGTTCGAGAGGGACATTTATGTCACTTCCAATAAGCAATGTGCCTTCACAAAATCCTCTTAACTTGTAGATGATAGAACTCCAGAAGCGTGTCTGTTTGGTATTAGGTGAGTATACTGACGCTATTGTGTATATTTCTTGGTCAATTTTACCCTTAATAAAAAGAAATCTTCCATTTTCGTCTTTGAGCTGATCCATTAAGCTAAAGTTCAGTTTTTTATGCAGGATAATTGACACCCCTTTGGTCTTGCCAGTTAGTGCCGTTGCATGGAAGACCTGTGTGTAGTATTTATCTCTTAAGGGCGGTACTTGGCCTCGTTTAAAATGGGTCTCTTGTAATATGCCAATATCAGAATTAAGTTTGTGTAACTCTCGTAGAAGAGAGTGTCTTTTGTTGGGGTTATTTAGCCCTTTCAAATTATATGTTGTGACACGCAGGGGTCCCATGTTTAAAGCAAAGCTGGCAAGAACCAATAAGAATATTGCAGATTTCAGAGGGACTAGCTTGTACAAGCAAAAGGTAATAGTGGCCCAAACAGAACGTGCCAAGAGGAGAACGCCCCCCTTATCTGGTATATAATGCTGACTCTAAATTGCGAAACCCTGCAAGGAATTCGCAAAGCGAAAACCCCGAAGGGTGTCACGGAGTCAGG
Source organism: Hyperolius riggenbachi (assembly GCF_040937935.1). Lineage (NCBI taxonomy): Eukaryota > Metazoa > Chordata > Amphibia > Anura > Hyperoliidae > Hyperolius > Hyperolius riggenbachi. Next base: position 3,832,607 of record NC_090647.1, on the reverse strand, counting down.
AAGTGGTGAACAATAATCCCTGAGGGGTCTCTAGTTGCAGGAGGCCCCTCACAGAGTGCGTTCGGGATATAGTTGGGACCGCTCACCAGGAGCCCACCCTCCCACCCGTGAGAGGAGTGGGTCAGCCGCCGAGCCAGCCCCAGTTGGGGGATTTAACCCAACCAGCAAGCGCGAGACTTTGGAAGGAAACAGTGAGAGCTTGGAGGTAAAGATAAAATAACCTCAGAGAGAGCAGATAAACAACCTATTAGTCGCAGATTATTTTTAACAAAGACTATATCAACCAAAAAGTTGTCAGCTAGCTCTCATTGGCTCCTTTCAATGCAGGCAGTCAATTATTAAACATTTGTAATATATGTAGGCTAGGGGAGTCGAACACTAATATTAAACCGATCTTTCCCCAACTATCAAAAACAATGCAGAAATAATGCAGAATACCACCAAGATGAGAGGGAGGGGGAAAGAGGATTGAGAAGGGGGGGGGGTTGAGGTAGGGAAGGGGGGGAAGGATGGGGATGGAAGGGGGGTGGGGGTGAGAGAGGGTAGAGGGAGAGGGTTTGGCATCAGATAGTGGCTGAATATCTGCACAATAAAGTGGATAACATTCAAATCACAGCCCATAAACCTCAAGGGAGAAGTGACCACTCATCATTCCCCTCTTATCCAGGGGATAAGGGAGGAAATATTATTAGACATTGCAACCGTGATCTGTCACATAGTGGACTTCCATATAACATATGTATCTTAACACAAGTAATTAACAATCATATTGCAGTGTCCACGGAGCTAAAGAAAGGAAAGAGGGAAAGAAAAACAGGAGAAGACCAGCTCGAGAACATCAACCATCTTGTGGTACATTGTGTGAGACTCCGAACGTTACCCGAAAGCAGGGCACCCGGTGAGTCACTCCCCGGATGGTTCCGTAGAAGATTCACTGTCCCTTTGCGGGGTATGTCTCTCTCTTTCCTGATTGCGGAATGCGCCATACGGGGTACCTCGTTTCGGTCTCATGCCTCTGCCTCTGAATCTGCGTGGGAGATTGGTGGTGTAGCTCATCAAGGGAACGATAGCGCCTTCGTCATGCATTTGTCCCAGAACTTTAGGAAGGCGGAATTCCTGGTACCACTCCGGGACTTCCGTATACAGAATCTCAAGTTCATCACAGAACTTCTCCCGATCTTCCGGAATGCGTAATAGGCCAGCGGCGCCATCTTTGAAAGCGTAGAGAGCGAAAGGAAACCGCCATTGGTAGGTGATGTTGGCCTTCCGTAGCTCGTCTAGTAGCGGCCTAAGCGCGCGTCTGTTCTGCAAAGTTATAGGGGAGAGGTCTTGAAACAGCTTAACTTCGTCTGCGTTGAAAAGTATAGCGTCCTGCAGTCTGGCCTGTTTCATTATTTCTTCTTTGATAGTAAAATCAACTAGGTGGCACACAATGTCTCGTGGCGTAGTCCCTTCCTTCCCCTTCGGCCGCAGTGCTCGGTGTGCCCTATCCATTACTATAGTACTTTCTTTCGGTCTGTCTAGCAGACTGTTAAAGATGGATTGTAAGGCCGAGTGTATATCCTCCGGACCCACCGACTCCGGTATGCCTTTCACTCTTATGTTGTGTCTCCTTCCTCTGTTGTCTAGGTCTTCCATCTGTCTGTTTAGTTCAATGAGTTGGGTGTTGTGCGTGACCGCTGCTAGTTGCAGCTCCTCAATGGCAGCGTCGCGGCTAACTCCAGCTTTTTCTATCTCCCCCATTCTGGAGACTAGGCCCTGGAGGTCTTCCCTCATCTCATGCACAGCGCCCATCATGCTGTTTTTAATGTCAGCGGCTAAAGACATCATGTCATGCATTGTTGGAAGTTGCTTCATATATTGGAACATATCTGATGTGCTTACCGGAGAGGTTGTTTGCTCGTCAGGGAGATCGGGTGGGTCCGGGCCTCTTGTGGAAGCGGGCGCCATGTTGGCTGTTGCCATGCTGACCGAGGAATTCTTTTGCTGCTTGAAAATAGCAGGTATACTGCGGCTTGTTTGGGGTCTTTCTTCTCCCTGAGGTTTAGGGATGGAGTTCGGCTTGTTATTTCTCCCCGCCATCGCTTCTAGAGCACTGACTGCAGTGCATCAAGAGGAGTCATGAGCGGAGCTCTCTCTTCACGCCGCCATCTCGCTCGCCGGCCAGGCCACGCCCCCTGTCAGAACTATCTCCCTGGACCTTATAGAAGCCCTTCCTGAAGCGGTCACAACTATCTCCCTGGACCTTATAGAAGTAGTTCCTGAAGCTGTCAGAACTATCTCCCTGGACCTTATCGAAGCCCTTCCTGAAGCTGTCACAACTATCTCCTTGGACCTTATAGAAGCCCTTCCTGAAACGGTCACAACTATCTCCCTGGACCTTATAGAAGTCCTTCCTGAAGCTGTCAGAACTATCTCCCTGGACCCTATAGAAGCCCTTCCTGAAGCTGTCACAACTATCTCCTTGGACCTCATAGACGTCCCTCCTGGACCTGTCAGAACTATCTTCCAGGACCTATCAAAACCATTATTCTGGACTTTATAGAAGTCCCTTCTGGAGCCCTTCTGTCACAAGCATCTCCCTGGACTTTATAGAAGTCCCTTCTGGAGCCCTTCTGTCACAAGCATCTCCCTGGACCTCATAGATGCCCCCATGAACTGGTCAGTACTATTAAACTTTATTGATAAAGTGTTGACATATTATGCAGCACCGCACACTAGTTAGAAGAGACAATACAATTAAACAATTTCCCACATGGACCTCATGTAAGTGCCCCTGGACCTGTCAGAAGTATAACTCTGGACCTCCTAAAATGTCACTCCTGGACATCATAGAAGTGCCCTCTTGGAACTGTTAGAACTATCTCCCAGGGGATAGAACATAGAAGTTCCTCCCGTACCTGTCAAGCCTATCTAACAAGAGCTCATGAAATTTACCTGTCAGAATTATCCCTTCCTGGACCTGTTACAACTAACTCTCTGGGCCTCACAGAGGCCCTACCTGGACCTGTAAATATTATCCCCTGAACCTCACTAAAGCCCCATACTGGACCTCTGAGAACCAACTCTGTGGACCTCATAGAGGACCTATCTAGACAATTCTCTCCGTAGACCAGATAGAAGTCCCATCGTGGACAGGTCAGAGCTATGTCACTACGCTAACAGAAGTTCCTCTGGAGTAGTTGGCCACTTTTCCAGTAGACACATAATCTCTGTGGTGTAACAAAGTAACAGGAAGTGGTTGGACCCCTCCCCCACGACGCTCTCTATGGTCAATCAGAAATGTACCCCATAGTGGTTCAATTCTTTCTCCCATATGGCCTGATAGAAGTACTGTACCTTTAAGATGGATTGGACAGTTGACAGTGATGGCGATTTAGTCCCTGTGGCCAGTGGTGGCGGCTAGGAACCATATGGCCATTGGTTGCAGCTAAGACCATGTGGCTGGTGGTGGTGTCTAGGAGGACCCTATGGCTAGTGTTGGTTGTTGTTGTTTGGACCATGTAGCTGGTGGTGGCAGTCAGGACCCTGTGGCTGGTGGTGGTGGCTAAGAGTCTATGGCCGCTGCTGGCGGTTTTGACCCTGTGGCAGTGGCTACAACATTGTGGTTGTGGTGGAGGCAGGGAACCTATGGCTGGTGGTGGTGGCAGTAGCAGAGACCAAGTGGCTGGAACCCTGTGGCTGGTGGCTAGGACCTATATGGTTGGTGGTGGCTAGGATCCCCGTAGTGGTGGTTGTACCCTTGTAGCTAGTGGTAGTGGTTGTACTCCTGTGGCCAGTGGGGGTGGTTGACTCTTGAGGCTGGTGGGGGGTGTTGGACCCCTGTGTATGGTGGTTGGAACCCATGGGTAGTGGTGGTGTTTGTACCCTGTGGACCCATGTGAAGAGTGGTTGGATCCCATGGTGATGGTGGCAGCCTTGTACCAGATAAAGGGGGAGAGGCAGCCTGCTGTGGTGGTGTATGTACCCTGTGGGCAGTGGTTGGACCCTATGCATAGTGGTGTTTGTACCCTGTGGGCAGTGCTGGTGGTTGGATCCTGTGGGCAGTTGGTGTACCTCAGTATGATAGGGTCAGGTGACAGGCTGTTACATGGTGCTGGGGGAGGGGCAGCCTCCTGTGGGGGTGTATGTACCCTGTGGGCAGTGGTTGTACCCCAGTATGATGGGGTCAGGTGACAGGCTGCTACACGGTGCTGGGGGAGGGGCAGCCTCCTGTGGGGGGTGTATGTACCCTGTGGGCAGTGGGTGTACCCCAGTATGATGGGGTCAGGTGACAGGCTGTTACATGGTGCTGGGGGAGGGGCAGCCTCCTGTGGGGGTGTATGTACCCTGTGGGCAGTGGTTGTACCCCAGTATGATGGGGTCAGGTGACAGGCTGTTACACGGTGCTGGGGGAGGGGCAGCCTCCTGTGGGGGGTGTATGTACCCTGTGGGCAGTGGGTGTACCCCAGTATGATGGGGTCAGGTGACAGTGTGTTACCTGGTGCTAGGGGAGGGGCAGCCTCCTGTGGGGGGTGTATGTACCCTGTGGGCAGTGGGTGTACCCCAGTATGATGGGGTCAGGTGACAGTGTGTTACCTGGTGCTGGGGAAGGGGCAGCCTCCTGTGGGGGGTGTATGTACCCTGTGGGCAGTGGGTGTACCCCAGTATGATGGGGTCAGGTGACAGTGTGTTACCTGGTGCTGGGGGAGGGGCAGCCTCCTGTGGGGGGTGTATGTACCCTGTGGGCAGTGGGTGTACCCCAGTATGATGGGGTCAGGTGACAGTGTGTTACCTGGTGCTGGGGAAGGGGCAGCCTCCTGTGGGGGGTGTATGTACCCTGTGGGCAGTGGGTGTACCCCAGTATGATGGGGTCAGGTGACAGTGTGTTACCTGGTGCTAGGGGAGGGGCAGCCTCCTGTGGGGGGTGTATGTACCCTGTGGGCAGTGGTTGTACCCCAGTATGATGGGGTCAGGTGACAGGCTGTTACCTGGTGCTGGGGGAGGGGCAGCCTCCTGTGGGGGGTGTATGTACCCTGTGGGCAGTGGTTGTACCCCAGTATGATGGGGTCAGGTGACAGGCTGTTACCTGGTGCTGGGGGAGGGGCAGCCTGCTGTGGGGGTGTATGTACCCTGTGGGCAGTGGTTGTACCCCAGTATGATGGGGTCAGGTGACAGGCTGTTACCTGGTGCTGGGGGAGGGGCAGCCTGCTGTGGGGGTGTATGTACCCTGTGGGCAGTGGGTGTACCCCAGTATGATGGGGTCAGGTGACAGGCTGTTACCTGGTGCTGGGGGAGGGGCAGCCTGCTGTGGGGGTGTATGTACCCTGTGGGCAGTGGGTGTACCCCAGTATGATGGGGTCAGGTGACAGTGTATTACATGGTGCTGGGGGAGGGGCAGCCTCCTGTGGGGGTGTATGTACCCTGTGGGCAGTGGTTGTACCCCAGTATGATGGGGTCAGGTGACAGGCTGTTACACGGTGCTGGGGGAGGGGCAGCCTCCTGTGGGGGGTGTATGTACCCTGTGGGCAGTGGGTGTACCCCAGTATGATGGGGTCAGGTGACAGTGTGTTACCTGGTGCTAGGGGAGGGGCAGCCTCCTGTGGGGGGTGTATGTACCCTGTGGGCAGTGGGTGTACCCCAGTATGATGGGGTCAGGTGACAGTGTGTTACCTGGTGCTGGGGAAGGGGCAGCCTCCTGTGGGGGGTGTATGTACCCTGTGGGCAGTGGGTGTACCCCAGTATGATGGGGTCAGGTGACAGTGTGTTACCTGGTGCTGGGGGAGGGGCAGCCTCCTGTGGGGGGTGTATGTACCCTGTGGGCAGTGGGTGTACCCCAGTATGATGGGGTCAGGTGACAGTGTGTTACCTGGTGCTGGGGAAGGGGCAGCCTCCTGTGGGGGGTGTATGTACCCTGTGGGCAGTGGGTGTACCCCAGTATGATGGGGTCAGGTGACAGTGTGTTACCTGGTGCTAGGGGAGGGGCAGCCTCCTGTGGGGGGTGTATGTACCCTGTGGGCAGTGGTTGTACCCCAGTATGATGGGGTCAGGTGACAGGCTGTTACCTGGTGCTGGGGGAGGGGCAGCCTCCTGTGGGGGGTGTATGTACCCTGTGGGCAGTGGTTGTACCCCAGTATGATGGGGTCAGGTGACAGGCTGTTACCTGGTGCTGGGGGAGGGGCAGCCTGCTGTGGGGGTGTATGTACCCTGTGGGCAGTGGTTGTACCCCAGTATGATGGGGTCAGGTGACAGGCTGTTACCTGGTGCTGGGGGAGGGGCAGCCTGCTGTGGGGGTGTATGTACCCTGTGGGCAGTGGGTGTACCCCAGTATGATGGGGTCAGGTGACAGTGTATTACCTGGTGCTGGGGGAGGGGCAGCCTCCTGTGGGGGTGTATGTACCCTGTGGGCAGTGGTTGTACCCCAGTATGATGGGGTCAGGTGACAGGCTGTTACCTGGTGCTGGGGGAGGGGCAGCCTCCTGTGGGGGGTGTATGTACCCTGTGGGCAGTGGTTGTACCCCAGTATGATGGGGTCAGGTGACAGGCTGTTACCTGGTGCTGGGGGAGGGGCAGCCTGCTGTGGGGGTGTATGTACCCTGTGGGCAGTGGGTGTACCCCAGTATGATGGGGTCAGGTGACAGTGTATTACCTGGTGCTGGGGGAGGGGCAGCCTCCTGTGGGGGTGTATGTACCCTGTAGGCAGTGGGTGTACCCCAGTATGATGGGGTCAGGTGACAGGCTGTGTTACCTGGTGATGGGAGGAGGGGCAGCCTCCTGTGGGGGTGTATGTACCCTGTGGGCAGTGGGTGTACCTCAGTATGATGGGGTCAGGTGACAGTGTGTTACCTGGTGCTGGGGGAGGGGCAGCCTCCTGTGGGGGGTGTATGTACCCTGTGGGCAGTGGGTGTACCCCAGTATGATGGGGTCAGGTGACAGTGTATTACCTGGTGCTGGGGGAGGGGCAGCCTCCTGTGGGGGTGTATGTACCCTGTAGGCAGTGGGTGTACCCCAGTATGATGGGGTCAGGTGACAGGCTGTGTTACCTGGTGATGGGAGGAGGGGCAGCCTCCTGTGGGGGTGTATGTACCCTGTGGGCAGTGGTTGTACCCCAGTATGATGGGGTCAGGTGACAGTGTTTTACCTGGTGCTGGGGGAGGGGCAGCCTCCTGTGGGGGGTGTATGTACCCTGTAGGCAGTGGGTGTACCCCAGTATGATGGGGTCAGGTGACAGGCTGTGTTACCTGGTGATGGGAGGAGGGGCAGCCTGCTGTGGGGGTGTATGTACCCTGTGGGCAGTGGGTGTACCCCAGTATGATGGGGTCAGGTGACAGGCTGTTACCTGGTGCTGGGGGAGGGGCAGCCTGCTGTGGGGGTGTATGTACCCTGTGGGCAGTGGGTGTACCCCAGTATGATGGGGTCAGGTGACAGTGTATTACCTGGTGCTGGGGGAGGGGCAGCCTCCTGTGGGGGGTGTATGTACCCTGTAGGCAGTGGGTGTACCCCAGTATGATGGGGTCAGGTGACAGGCTGTGTTACCTGGTGATGGGAGGAGGGGCAGCCTGCTGTGGGGGTGTATGTACCCTGTGGGCAGTGGGTGTACCCCAGTATGATGGGGTCAGGTGACAGGCTGTTACCTGGTGCTGGGGGAGGGGCAGCCTGCTGTGGGGGTGTATGTACCCTGTGGGCAGTGGGTGTACCCCAGTATGATGGGGTCAGGTGACAGTGTATTACCTGGTGCTGGGGGAGGGGCAGCCTCCTGTGGGGGTGTATGTACCCTGTGGGCAGTGGTTGTACCCCAGTATGATGGGGTCAGGTGACAGGCTGTGTTACCTGGTGATGGGAGGAGGGGCAGCCTCCTGTGGGGGGTGTATGTACCCTGTGGGCAGTGGGTGTACCCCAGTATGATGGGGTCAGGTGACAGGCTGTGTTACCTGGTGATGGGAGGAGGGGCAGCCTCCTGTGGGGGGTGTATGTACCCTGTGGGCAGTGGGTGTACCTCAGTATGATGGGGTCAGGTGACAGGCTGTGTTACCTGGTGATGGGAGGAGGGGCAGCCTCCTGTGGCGGTCAGGCTGCGGTGCTCGGAGTCACTAGAGGCTGTAGCCGGACATGGTGGCCTCCAGGCGGCGGGGGGAGGGAGGATAATCTCGGGGTAACGGTCTCCGCTGATCTCCTCTCGGGGGGCGGAGCCTGGCTGACAGTTGGCTCAGCCCGCCGGAAGTGTCGCCTCCATGCTGTGGCTGGCGGGGGCGGTACTTCCGGCGGAAGCGGAGGAGAGATGGAGGGCGAGCTGCGCAATGTGAGTCCCGCTCTGGCTGTTATACAATGTATCTCTGTGTACAGCAGTGTGTGTCCGGTGTATACAATGTATCTCTATGTACAGCAGTGTGTGTCCGGTGTATACAATGTATCTCTATGTACAGCAGTGTGTGTCCGGTGTATACAATGTATCTCTATGTACAGCAGTGTGTGTCCGGTGTATACAATGTATCTCTATGTACAGCAGTGTGTGTCCGGTGTATACAATGTATCTCTATGTACAGCAGTGTGTGTCCGGTGTATACAATGTATCTCTATGTACAGCAGTGTGTGTCCGGTGTATACAATGTATCTGTCTGTATCTCTGTGTGCGGCGGCTGGGCTGCCTGTATCAGTGCGTCTCCTCTGTGCGCCCCGTATATATATCTCTCTATATTATGTACAGCAGTGTGAGGTGACCCCCCCGGAGGGTATTCCTGTATCTCTAGGTGACCTCACTACCTGCATATTATGTATGTATCTGTAATTGTATCTATGTGTGTTGTGTGTGATCCTGCTGCACAGTGACCACGCCTCCCAGCAGCCGGCCCCTGGTGCACCACAACTCCCAGCAGCCGGCCCCTGGTGCACCACAACTCCCAGCAGCCGGCCCCTGGTGCACCACAACTCCCAGCAGCCGGCCCCTGGTGCACCACAACTCCCAGCAGCCAGCCCCTGGTGCACCACAACTCCCAGCAGCCGGCCCCTGGGGCACCACAACTCCCAGCGGCCGGCCCCTGGGGCACCACAACTCCCAGCGGCCGGCCCCTGGTGCACCACGCCTCCCAGCAGCCGGCCCCTGGTGCACCACAACTCCCAGCAGCCGGCCCCTGGTGCACCACAACTCCCAGCGGCCGGCCCCTAGTGCACCACAACTCCCAGCGGCCGGCCCCTGGTGCACCACAACTCCCAGCGGCCGGCCCCTGGTGCACCACAACTCCCAGCAGCCGGCCCCTGGTGCACCACAACTCCCAGCAGCCGGCCCCTGGTGCACCACAACTCCCAGCAGCCGGCCCCTGGTGCACCACAACTCCCAGCGGCCGGCCCCTGGTGCACCACAACTCCCAGCGGCCGGCCCCTGGTGCACCACAACTCCCAGCGGCCGGCCCCTGGTGCACCACAACTCCCAGCGGCCGGCCCCTGGTGCACCACAACTCCCAGCGGCCGGCCCCTGGTGCACCACAACTCCCAGCGGCCGGCCCCTGGTGCACCACAACTCCCAGCGGCCGGCCCCTGGTGCACCACAACTCCCAGCGGCCGGCCCCTGGGGCACCACAACTCCCAGCGGCCGGCCCCTGGGGCACCACAACTCCCAGCGGCCGGCCCCTGGTGCACCACAACTCCCAGCGGCCGGCCCCTGGTGCACCACAACTCCCAGCGGCCGGCCCCTGGTGCACCACAACTCCCAGCGGCCGGCCCCTGGTGCACCACAACTCCCAGCGGCCGGCCCCTGGTGCACCACAACTCCCAGCGGCCGGCCCCTGGTGCACCACAACTCCCAGCGGCCGGCCCCTGGTGCACCACAACTCCCAGCGGCCGGCCCCTGGTGCACCACAACTCCCAGCGGCCGGCCCCTGGGGCACCACAACTCCCAGCGGCCGGCCCCTGGGGCACCACGCCTCCCAGCGGCCGGCCCCTGGTGCACCACAACTCCCAGCGGCCGGCCCCTGGTGCACCACAACTCCCAGCGGCCGGCCCCTGGTGCACCACAACTCCCAGCGGCCGGCCCCTGGTGCACCACAACTCCCAGCGGCCGGCCCCTGGTGCACCACAACTCCCAGCGGCCGGCCCCTGGGGCACCACAACTCCCAGCGGCCGGCCCCTGGGGCACCACAACTCCCAGCGGCCGGCCCCTGGTGCACCACAACTCCCAGCGGCCGGCCCCTGGTGCACCACAACTCCCAGCGGCCGGCCCCTGGTGCACCACAACTCCCAGCGGCCGGCCCCTGGTGCACCACAACTCCCAGCGGCCGGCCCCTGGTGCACCACAACTCCCAGCGGCCGGCCCCTGGTGCACCACAACTCCCAGCGGCCGGCCCCTGGTGCACCACAACTCCCAGCGGCCGGCCCCTGGTGCACCACAACTCCCAGCGGCCGGCCCCTGGTGCACCACAACTCCCAGCGGCCGGCCCCTGGTGCACCACAACTCCCAGCGGCCGGCCCCTGGTGCACCACAACTCCCAGCGGCCGGCCCCTGGTGCACCACAACTCCCAGCGGCCGGCCCCTGGTGCACCACAACTCCCAGCGGCCGGCCCCTGGGGCACCACAACTCCCAGCGGCCGGCCCCTGGGGCACCACAACTCCCAGCGGCCGGCCCCTGGTGCACCACAACTCCCAGCGGCCGGCCCCTGGGGCACCACAACTCCCAGCGGCCAGCCCCTGGTGAGCCCCGACTCCCAGCAACAACTCCTGGGTTGGGACCAGTCTGATGGTAGAGAGTTATGGGTGTTCTCCCCAGAACCGGGGGGCAGGAAAAAGTAGCTGAGTGGGGAGAGATGATAGAATGCAGGGCCGGTGCTTCTCTGCATAACTCTGCTTACAGCATAGGAGGAGGGGAGGTGATGACAGCCGGGTGCTCACCAAAACCAGCCGGGTGCTGCACCTGGCTAAAAGAGCCTGAGGAGAACACTGGGATGTGGCCGGTCTGATGGTAGAGAGTTATGGGATGTGGCCAGTCTGGTGGGGGAGAGTTATGGGATGGGACCAGTCTGATAGTAGAGAGTTATGGGATGTGGCCAGTCTGATGGTGGAGAGTTACAGGATGTGGCCGGTCTGATGGTGGAGAGTTATGGGATGGGACCAGTCTGATGGGGGAGAGTTATGGGATGTGGCCAGTCTGATGGTAGAGAGTTATGGGATGTGGCCGGTCTGATGGTGGAGAGTTATGGGATGTGGCCAGTCTGGTGGGAGAGAGTTATGGGATGGGACCAGTCTGATAGTAGAGAGTTATGGGATGTGGCCAGTCTGATGGTGGAGAGTTATGGGATGGGACCAGTCTGTTGGTAGAGAGTTATGGGATGGGACCAGTCTGATGGTGGAGAGTTATGGGATGGGACCAGTCTGATGGTGGAGAGTTATGGGATGGGACCAGTCTGATAGTAGAGAGTTATGGGATGTGGCCAGTCTGATGGTGGAGAGTTATGGGATGGGACCAGTCTGATAGTAGAGAGTTATGGGATGGGACCAGTCTGATGGTAGAGAGTTATAGGATGGGATTAGTCTGATAGTAGAGAGTTATGGGATGTGGCCAGTCTGATGGTGGAGAGTTAAGGGATGTGGCTAGTGTGTGGTGGAGAGTTATGGGATGGGACCAGTCTGTTGGTAGAGAGTTATGGGATGTGGCCAGTCTAATGGTAGAGAGTTATGGGATGTGACCAGTCTGATGGTAGAGAGTTTTGGGATGTGGCCAGTCTGATGGTGTGTGTTATGGGATGGGACCAGTCTGATAGTAGAGAGTTATGGGATGTGGCCAGTCTGATGGTGGAGAGTTATGGGATGGGACCAGTCTGTTGGTAGAGAGTTATGGGATGGGACCAGTCTGATAGTAGAGAGTTATGGGATGTGGCCAGTCTGATGGTGGAGAGTTATGGGATGGGACCAGTCTGATGGTAGAGAGTTATGGGATGGGACCAGTCTGATAGTAGAGAGTTATGGGATGTGGCCAGTCTGATGGTGGAGAGTTATGGGATGGGACCAGTCTGTTGGTAGAGAGTTATGGGATGGGACCAGTCTGATAGTAGAGAGTTATGGGATGTGGCCAGTCTGATGGTGGAGAGTTATGGGATGGGACCAGTCTGTTGGTAGAGAGTTATGGGATGGGACCAGTCTGATAGTAGAGAGTTATGGGATGTGGCCAGTCTGATGGTAGAGAGTTATGGGATGTGACCAGTCTGATGGTAGAGAGTTATGGGATGGGACCAGTCTGATAGTAGAGAGTTATGGGATGTGGCCGGTCTGATGGTGGAGAGTTATGGGATGGGACCAGTCTGTTGGTAGAGAGTTATGGGATGGGACCAGTCTGATAGTAGAGAGTTATGGGATGTGGCCAGTCTGATGGTGGAGAGTTATGGGATGGGACCAGTCTGTTGGTAGAGAGTTATGGGATGGGACCAGTCTGATAGTAGAGAGTTATGGGATGTGGCCAGTCTAATGGTAGAGAGTTATGGGATGTGGCCAGTCTGATGGTAGAGAGTTATGGGATGCGTGGGATGTGGCCAGTCTGATGGTAGAGAGTTATGGGATGTGGCAAGTCTGATGGTAGAGAGTTATGGGATGTGACCAGTCTGATGGTAGAGAGTTTTGGGATGTGGCCAGTCTGATGGTAGAGAGTTATGGGATGGGACCAGTCTGATGGTAGAGAGTTATGGGGTGGGACCAGTCTGATGGTAGAGAGTTATGGGGTGGGACCAGTCTGATGGTAGAGAGTTATGGGATGGGACCAGTCTGATGGTAGAGAGTTATGGGATGTGGCCAGTCTGATGGTAGAGAGTTTTGGGATGTGGCCAGTCTGATGGTAGAGAGTTATGGGATGCGGCCAGTCTGATGGTAGAGAGTTATGGGATGTGGCCAGTCTGATGGTGTGTGTTATGGGATTGGACTAGTCTGATGGGGGAGAGTTATGGGATGTGGCCAGTCTGATGGTAGAGAGTTATGGGATGCGGCCAGTCTGATGGTAGAGAGTTATGGGATGTGGCCAGTCTGATGGTGTGTGTTATGGGATGGGACTAGTCTGATGGGGGAGAGTTATGGGATGTGGCCAGTCTGATGGTAGAGAGTTAAGGGATGTGGCTAGTGTGATGGTGGAGAGTTATGGGATGGGACCAGTCTGTTGGTAGAGAGTTATGGGATGGGACCAGTCTGATAGTAGAGAGTTATGGGATGTGGCCAGTCTGATGGTGGAGAGTTATGGGATGGGACCAGTCTGTTGGTAGAGAGTTATGGGATGGGACCAGTCTGATAGTAGAGAGTTATGGGATGTGGCCAGTCTAATGGTAGAGAGTTATGGGATGTGGCCAGTCTGATGGTAGAGAGTTATGGGATGTGGCCAGTCTGATGGTAGAGAGTTATGGGATGTGGCAAGTCTGATGGTAGAGAGTTATGGGATGTGACCAGTCTGATGGTAGAGAGTTTTGGGATGTGGCCAGTCTGATGGTGTGTGTTATGGGATGGGACTAGTCTGATGGGGGAGAGTTATGGGATGTGGCCAGTCTGATGGTAGAGAGTTATGGGATGCGGCCAGTCTGATGGTAGAGAGTTATGGGATGTGGCCAGTCTGATGGTGTGTGTTATGGGATGGGACTAGTCTGATGGGGGAGAGTTATGGGATGTGGCCAGTCTGATGGTAGAGAGTTAAGGGATGTGGCCAGTGTGATGGTGGAGAGTTATGGGATGTGGCCAGTCTGGTGGTAGAGAGTTATGGGATGGGACCAGTCTGATGGTAGAGAGTTATGGGATGTGGCCAGTGTGATGGTGGAGAGTTATGGGATGTGACCAGTCTGGTGGTAGAGAGTTATGGGATGGGACCAGTCTGATGGTAGAGAGTTATGGGATGGGACCAGTCTGATGGTAGAGAGTTATGGGATGTGGCCAGTGTGATGGTGGAGAGTTATGGGATGGAACCAGTCTGATGGTAGAGAGTTATGGGATGTGGCCAGTCTGGTGGGAGAGAGTTATGGGATGGGACCAGTCTGATGGTAGAGTGTTATGGGATGGGACCAGTCTGGTGGTAGAGAGTTATGGGATGGGACCAGTCTGATGGTAGAGAGTTATGGGATGGTACCAGTCTGGTGGTAGAGAGTTATGGGATGTTTCCAGTCTGATGGTAGAGAGATGTGGGATGGGACCAGTCTGGTGGTAGAGAGTTATGGGATGGGACCAGTCTGGTGGTAGAGAGTTATGGGATGGGACCAGTCTGGTGGTATAGAGTTATGGGATGGGACCAGTCTGGTGGTATAGAGTTATGGGATGGGACCAGTCTGGTGGTAGAGAGTTATGGGATGGAACCAGTCTGGTGGTAGAGAGATGTGGGATAGGACCAGTCTGGTGGTAGAGAGTTATGGGATGGGACCAGTCTGATGGTGGAGAGTTATGGGAGGTTGCCAGTCTGGTGGTAGAGAGTTATGGGATGTTGCCAGTCTGATGGTAGAGAGATGTGGGATGGGACCAGTCTGGTGGTAGAGAGTTATGGGATGGGACCAGTCTGGTGGTAGAGAGTAAATGGGATGGGACCAGTCTGGTGGTAGAGAGTTATGGGATGGGACCAGTCTGATGGTAGAGTTATAGGATGGGATCAGTCGGATGGTAGAGAATTAAGGGATGTCATCAGTCTGATAGTAGAGAGTTATCGGATGTGGCCAGTCTGATGGTAGAGAGTTATGGGATGTCACCAGTCTGATGGTAGAGAGTTATGGGATGTCACCAGTCTGATGGTAGAGAGTTATGGGATGGGACTAGTCTGATGGTAGAGAGTTATGGGATGTGGCCAGTCTGATGGTGGAGAGTTATGGGATGGGGCCAGTCTGGTGGGGGAGAGTTATGGGATGGAACCAGTCTGGTGGTAGAGAGTTATAAGATGTTGCCAGTCTGATGGTAGAGAGTTATGGAATGTGGCCAGTCTGATGGTAGAGAGATATGGGATGGGACCAGTCTGGTGGTAGAGAGTTATGGGATGGGACCAGTCTGGGGGTAGAGAGTTATGGGATGGGACCAGTCTGATGGTAGAGAGTTATGGGATGTGGCCAGTCTGATGGTAGAGAGTTATGGGATGTGGCCAGTCTGATGGTAGAGAGTTATGGGATGTGGCCAGTCTGATGGTAGAGAGTTATGAGATGGGACCAGTCTGATGGTAGAGAGTTACGGGATGTGACCAGTCTGGTGGGGGAGAGTTATGGGATGTGGCCAGTCTGATGGTTGAGAGTCATGGGATGGGACTAGTTTGATGGGGGAGAGTCATGGGATGGGACTAGTCTGATGGGGGAGAGTTACGGGATGTGGCCAGTCTGATGGTAGAGAGTTACGGGATGGGACCAGTCTGATGGTAGAGAGTTACGGGATGGGACCAGTCTGGTGGGGGAGAGTTATGGGATGTGACCAGTCTGGTGGTAGAGAGTTATGGGATGGGTCCAGTCTGGTGGGGGAGAGTTATGGGATGGGACTAGTCTGATGGGGGAGAGTTATGGGATGGGACTAGTCTGATGGTAGAGAGTTACGGGATGTAGCCAGTCTGGTGGGGGAGAGTTATCGGATGTGGCCAGTCTGATGGTAGAGAGTTATGGGATGTGGCCAGTCTGATGGTAGAGAGTTATGGGATGGGACCAGTCTGATGGTAGAGAGTTATGGGATGGGACCAGTCTGATGGTAGAGAGTTATGGGATGGGACCAGTCTGATGGTAGAGAGTTATGGGATGTGGCCAGTCTGATGGTAGAGAGTTATGGGATGTGGCCAGTCTGGTGGGGGAGAGTCATGGGATGTGGCCAGTCTGGTGGGGGAGAGTTATGGGATGTGGCCAGTCTGATGGTAGAGAGTTAAGGGATGTGGCCAGTCTGATGGTAGAGAGTTATGGGATGTGGCCAGTCTGATGGGGGAGAGTTATGGGGTGTGACCAGTCTGGTGGGGGAGAGTTATGGGATGTGACCAGTCTGGTGGGGGAGAGTTATGGGATGTGGCCAGTCTGATGGTAGAGAGTTATGGGATGGGACTAGTCTGATGGTAGAGTGTTATGGGATGGGACTAGTCTGATGGGGGAGAGTTATGAGATGTCACCAGTCTGATAGTAGAAAGCTATGGCATGTGGCCAGTCGGATGGTAGAGAATTAAGGGATGTCACCAGTCTGATAGTAGAGAGTTATGGCATGTGGCCAGTCAGATGGTAGAGAGTTATGGGATGGGACCAGTCTGATGGTAGAGAGTTATGAGATGTGGCCAGTCTGATGGTAGAGAGTTATGGGATGTCACCAGTCTGATGGTAGAGAGTTATGGGATGTCACCAGGCTGATGGTAGAGAGTTATGGGATGTCACCAGGCTGATGGTAGAGTTATAGGATAGGATCAGTCTGATGGTAGAGAATTAAGGGATGTCACCAGTCTGATAGTAGAGAGTTACGGCATGTGGCCAGTCTGATGGTGGAGAGTTATGGGATGGGGCCAGTCTGGTGGGGGAGAGTTATGGAATGGAACCAGTCTGATGGTAGAGAGTTATGGGATGTTGCCAGTCTGATGGTAGAGAGTTATGGAATGTGGCCAGTCTGATGGTAGAGAGATGTGGGATGGGACCAGTCTGGTGGTAGAGAGTTATGGGATTGGACGAGTCTGGTGGTAGAGAGTTATAGGATGGGACTAGTCTGGTGGTAGAGAGTTATGGGATTGGACCAGTCTGATGGTAGAGAGTTATGGGATGTGGCCAGTCTGATGGGAGAGAGTTATGGTGTGTGGCCAGTCTGATGGTGGAGAGTTATGGTGTGTGGCCAGTCTGATGGTAGAGAGTTATGGGATGTGGCCAGTCTGATGGTAGAGAGTTATGGGATGTGGCCAGTCTGATGGTGGAGAGTTATGGGATTTGGCCAGTCTGATGGTGGAGAGTTACGGGATGTGGCCAGTCTGATGGTGGAGAGTTACGGGATGTGGCCAGTCTGATGGTGGAGAGTTACGGGATGTGGCCAGTCTGATGGTGGAGAGTTATGGTGTGTGGCCAGCCTGATGGTGGAGAGTTATGGTGTGTGGCCAGCCTGATGGTGGAGAGTTATGGTGTGTGGCCAGCCTGATGGTGGAGAGTTATGGTGTGTGGCCAGTCTGATGGTGGAGAGTTATGGGGTGTGGCCAGTCTGGTGGGGGAGAGTTATGGAATGGAACCAGTCTGATGGTAGAGAGTTATGGGATGTTGCCAGTCTGATGGTAGAGAGTTATGGAATGTGGCCAGTCTGATGGTAGAGAGATGTGGGATGGGACCAGTCTGGTGGTAGAGAGTTATGGGATTGGACGAGTCTGGTGGTAGAGAGTTATAGGATGGGACTAGTCTGGTGGTAGAGAGTTATGGGATTGGACCAGTCTGATGGTAGAGAGTTATGGTGTGTGGCCAGTCTGATGGGAGAGAGTTATGGTGTGTGGCCAGTCTGATGGTGGAGAGTTATGGTGTGTGGCCAGTCTGATGGTGGAGAGTTATGGGATGTGGCCAGTCTGATGGTAGAGAGTTATGGGATGTGGCCAGTCTGATGGTAGAGAGTGACGGGATGTGGCCAGCCTGATGGTGGAGAGTTATGGTGTGTGGCCAGTCTGATGGTGGAGAGTTATGGGGTGTGGCCAGTCTGATGGTGGAGAGTTATGGGATTTGGCCAGTCTGATGGTGGAGAGTTACGGGATGTGGCCAGTCTGATGGTGGAGAGTTATGGGGTGTGGCCAGTCTGATGGTGGAGAGTTATGGGATGTGGCCAGTCTGATGGTTGAGAGTTACGGGATGAGGCCAGTCTGATGGTGGAGAGTTATGGTGTGTGGCCAGCCTGATGGTGGAGAGTTATGGTGTGTGGCCAGCCTGATGGTGGAGAGTTATGGTGTGTGGCCAGCCTGATGGTGGAGAGTTATGGTGTGTGGCCAGTCTGATAGTAGAGAGTTATGGGATGTGGCCAGTCTGATGGTTGAGAGTTACGGGATGTGGCGAGTCTGATGGTGGAGAGTTATGGGATGTGGCCAGTCTGATGGTGGAGAGAGATGGGATGTGGCCAGTCTGATGGTGGAGAGTTATGGGGTGTGGCCAGTCTGATGGTGGAGAGTTATGGTGTGTGGCCAGTCTGATGGTGGAGAGTTATGGGATGTGGCCAGTCTGATGGTGGAGAGAGACGGGATGTGGCCAGCCTGATGGTGGAGAGTTATGGTGTGTGGCCAGTCTGATGGTGGATAGTTATGGGGTGTGGCCAGTCTGATGGTGGAGAGTTATGGGATTTGGCCAGTCTGATGGTGGAGAGTTACAGGATGTGGCCAGTCTGATGGTGGAGAGTTATGGGGTGTGGCCAGTCTGATGGTGGAGAGTTATGGGATGTGGCCAGTCTGATGGTTGAGAGTTACGGGATGAGGCCAGTCTGATGGTGGAGAGTTATGGTGTGTGGCCAGCCTGATGGTGGAGAGTTATGGTGTGTGGCCAGCCTGATGGTGGAGAGTTATGGTGTGTGGCCAGCCTGATGGTGGAGAGTTATGGTGTGTGGCCAGTCTGATAGTAGAGAGTTATGGGATGTTGCCAGTCTGATGGTTGAGAGTTACGGGATGTGGCGAGTCTGATGGTGGAGAGTTATGGGATGTGGCCAGTCTGATGGTGGAGAGAGACGGGATGTGGCCAGTCTGATGGTGGAGAGTTATGGGGTGTGGCCAGTCTGATGGTGGAGAGTTATGGTGTGTGGCCAGTCTGATGGTGGAGAGTTGTGGGATGTGGCCAGTCTGATGGTGGAGAGTTATGGGGTGTGGCCAGTCTGATGGTGGAGAGTTATGGGGTGTGGCCAGTCTGATGGTGGAGAGTTATGGGATGTGGCCAGTCTGATGGTGGAGAGTTATGGGATGTGGCCAGTCTGATGGTGGAGAGTTACGGGATGTGGCCAGTCTGATGGTGGAGAGTTATGGGGTGTGGCCAGTCTGATGGTGGAGAGTTATGGGGTGTGGCCAGTCTGATGGTGGAGAGTTATGGGGTGTGGCCAGTCTGATGGTGGAGAGTTATGGGGTGTGGCCAGTCTGATGGTGGAGAGTTATGGGGTGTGGCCAGTCTGATGGTGGAGAGTTATGGGATGTGGCCAGTCTGATGGTGTGTGTTTTTATTGTAGCTGCGGGACTTCTTGATGGTCTATAACAAGATGACAGAAATGTGCTTCACGCGCTGTGCCAAGAACCTGAACTACCGGACCCTGACCATGGATGAGGTATGAAGCGACAACCAGGTGATCCATGTCATAATCCACACTCTGTACAGTGATGTTATAGTTCCTCCAACCAAGGGTTACACTGAGTGGCAGTTCCAGGAAGGAAATGTATGGAGGGGAGAGCCTATGTAGAGCTTTGTATAATAGTATTAGGAGTTTGAACTGGATCCTTTGGATGATTGGCAGCCAATGGACAGATTGTTAGACAGGGGCAGCATCAGAGGAGCGGGAGGAGAGGTGGATGAGATGGGCAGCACAGCTCAGTTGGGATTGGCAGAGAGGGGCAGCATCAGAGGAGCGGGAGGAGAGGTGGATGAGATGGGCAGCAGAGGTCAGTAGGGATTGGCAGAGAGGGGCAGCATCAGAGGAGCGGGAGGAGAGGTGGAGGAGGTAGGCAGTAGAGGTCAGTAGGGATTGGCAGAGAGGGGCAGCATCAGAGGAGCGGGAGGAGAGGTGGAGGAGGTAGGCAGCAGAGGTCAGTAGGGATTGGCAGAGAGGGGCAGCATCAGAGGAGCGGGAGGAGAGGTGGATGAGATGGGCAGCAGAGGTCAGTAGGGATTGGCAGAAAGGGGAAGCATCAGAGGAGCGGGAGGAGAGGTGGGTGAAATGGGCAGCAGAGGTCAGTAGGGATTGGCAGAGAGGGGCAGCATCAGAGAAGCGGGAGGAGAGGTGGAGGAGGTAGGCAGCAGAGGTCAGTAGGGATTGGTAGAGAGGGGCAGTATCAGAGGAGCTGGAGGAGAGGTGGATGAGGCGGGCAGCAGAGGTCAGTAGGGATTGGCAGAGAGGGGCAGCATCAAAGGAGCGGGAGGAGAGGTGGAGAAGATGGGCAGCAGAGGTCAGTAGGGATTGGTAGAGAGGGCAGCATCAGAGGAGCGGGAGGAGAGGTGGATGAGATGGGCAGCAGAGGTCAGTAGGGATTGGCAGAGAGGAGCAGCATCAGAGGAGCGGGAGGAGAGATGGATGAGGCAGGCAGCAGGGGTCAGTAGGGATTGGCAGAGAGGGGCAGCATCAGAGGAGCGGGAGGAGAGGTGGATGAGACAGGCAGCAGAGGTCAGTAGGGATTGGCAGAGAGGGGGGCAGCATCAGAGGAGCGGGAGGAGAGTTGGATGAGGCAGCCAGCAGAGGTCAGTAGGGATTGGCAGAGAGGGGCAGCATCAGAGGAGTGGGAGGAGAGGTGGATGAGGCGGGCAGCAGAGATCAGTAGGGATTGGCAGAGAGGGGCAGCATCAGAGGAGCGGGAGGAGAGGTGGATGAGGTGGGCAGCAGAGGTCAGTAGGGATTGGCAGAGAGGGGCAGCATCAGAGGAGCGGGAGGAGAGGTGGATGAGGCAGGCAGCAGAGGTCAGTAGGGATTGGCAGAGAGGAGCAGCATCAGAGGAGCGGGAGGAGAGGTGGATGAGGAGGGCAGCAGAGGTCAGTAGGGATTGGCAGAGAGGCAGCATCAGAGGAGCGGGAGGAGAGGTGGATGAGATGAGCAGCAGAGGTCAGTAGGGATTGGCAGAGAGGAGCAGCATCAGAGGAGTGGGAGGAGAGGTGGATGAGATGGGCAGCAGAGGTCAGTAGGGATTGGCAGAGAGGAGCAGCATCAGAGAAGTGGGAGGAGAGGTGGATGAGATGTGCAGCAGAGGTCAGTAGGAACTGGCAGAGAGGAGCAGCATTAGAGGAGCGGGAGGAGAGGTGGATGAGATGGGCAGCAGAGGGCAGTAGGGATTAGCAGAGAGGGCAGCATGAGAGGAGCGGGAGGAGAGGTGGATGACAGGCAGCAGAGGTCAGTAGGGATTGGCAGAGAGAGGCAGCATCAGAGGAGCGGTAGGAGAGGTGGATGAGATGAGCAGCAGAGGTCAGTAGGGATTGGCAGAGAGGGGCAGCATCAGAGGAGCGGGAGGAGAGGTGGATGAGATGGGCAGCAGAGGTCAGTAGAGATTGGCAGAGAGGAGCAGCATCAGAGGAGCGGGAGGAGAGGTGGGTGAGATGGGCAGCAGAGGTCAGTTGGGATTGGCAGAGAGGGGCAGCATCAGAGGAGCAGGAGGAGATGTGGAAGAGATGGGCAGCAGAGGTCAGTAGTGATTGGCACAGAGGGGCAGCATCAGAGGAGCAGGAGGAGACGTGGGTGAGATGTACAGCAGAGGTATGTAGGGATTGGCAGAAAGGAGCAGCAGCAGAGGAGCGGGAGGAGAGGTGGATGAGACAGGCAGCAGAGGTCAGTAGGGATTGGCAGAGAGGGGCAGCATCAGAGGAGAGGGAGGAGAGCTGGATGAGATGGGCAGCAGAGGTCAGTAGGGATTGGCAGAGAAGAGCAGCATCTGAGGAGCAGGAGGAGAGGTGGGTGAGATGGGCAGCTGAGGTCAGTAGGAATTGGCAGAGAGGGGCAGTATCAGAGGAGTGGGAGGAGAGGTGGATGAGATGGGCAGCAGAGGTCAGTAGGGATTGGTAGAGAGGGCAGCATCAGAGAAGCGGGAGGAGAGGTGGATGAGATGGGCAGCAGAGGTCAGTAGGGATTGGCAGAGAGGGGCAGCATCAGAGAAGCGGGAGGAGAGGTGGATGAGGAAGGCAGCAGAGGTCAGTAGGGATTGGCAGAGAGGTGCAGCATCAGAGGAGCAGGAGGAGAGGAGGATGAGATGGGCAGCAGAGGTCTGTAGGGATTGGCAGAGAGGGGCAGCATCAGAGGAGCGGGAGGAGAGGTGGATGAGATGGTCAGTGGGGATTGGCAGAGAGGGGCAGCATCAGAGGAGTGGGAGGAGAGGTGGATGAGATAGGCAGCAGAGTTCAGTAGGGATTGGCAGAGAGGGGCAGCATCAGAGAAGCGGGAGGAGAGGTGGATGAGTCAGGCAGCAGAGGTCAGTAGGGATTGGCAGAGAGGAGCAGCATCAGAGGAGAGGGAGGAGAGGTGGATGAGACAGGCAGCAGAGGTCAGTAGAGATTGGCAGAGAGGAGCAGCATCAGAGGAGTGGGAGGAGAGGTGGATGAGATGGGCAGCAGAGGTCAGTAGGGATTGGCAGATAGGGGCAGCATCAGAGGAGCGGGAGGAGAGGTGAATGGGGCAGGCAGCAGAGGTCAGTAGGGATTGGCAGAGAGGTGCAGCATCAGAGGAGAGGGAGGAGAGGTGGATGAGACAGGCAGCAGAGGTCAGTAGGGATTGGCAGAGAGGAGCAGCATCAGAGGAGTGGGAGGAGAGGTGGATGAGATGGGCAGCAGAGGTCAGTAGGGATTGGCAGAGAGGGGCAGCATCAGAGGAGCGGGAGGAGAGGTGGATGGGGCAGGCAGCAGAGGTCAGTAGGGATTGGCAGAGAGGTGCAGCATCAGAGGAGCAGGAGGAGAGGAGGATGAGATGGGCAGCAGAGGTCTGTAGGGATTGGCAGAGAGGGGCAGTATCAGAGGAGCGGGAGGAGAGGTGGATGAGATGGTCAGTGGGGATTGGCAGAGAGGGGCAGCATCAGAGGAGCGGGAGGAGAAGTGGATGAGATGGGCAGCAGAGGTCAGTGGGGATTGGCAGAGAGAGGCAGCATCAGAGGAGCGGGAGGAGAGGTGGAGGAGGTAGGCAGCAGAGTTCAGTAGGGATTGGCAGAGAGGGGCAGCATCAGAGGAGCGGGAGGAGAGGTGGATGAGACAGGCAGCAGAGGTCAGTAGGGATTGGCAGAGAGGAGCAGCATCAGAGGAGCGGGAGGAGAGGTGGATGAGATGGGCAGCAGAGGTCAGTAGGGATTGGCAGAGAGGGGCAGCATCAGAGGAGCGGGAGGAGAGGTGGGTGAGATAGGCAGCAGAGGTCAGTAGGAACTGGCAGAGAGGAGCAGCATCAGAGGAGCGGGAGGAGAGGTGGGTGAGATAGGCAGCCGAGGGCAGTAGGGATTGGCAGAGAGGGGCAGCATCAGAGGAGCGGGAGGAGAGGTGGGTGAGACAGGCAGCAGAGGGCAGTAGGGATTGGCAGAGAGGGGCAGCATCAGAGGAGCGGGAGGAGAGGTGGGTGAGATGGGCAGCAGAGGGCAGTAGGGATTGGCAGAGAGGGGCATCATCAGAGGAGCAGGAGGAGAGGTGGAAGAGAGAGGCAGCAGAGGTCAGTAGGGATTGGCAGAGAGGGGCAGCATCAGAGGAGCGGGAGGAGAGGTGGATGAGATAGGCAGCAGAGGGCAGTAGGGATTGGCAGAGAGGGGCAGCATCAGAGGAGCGGGAGGAGAGGTGGGTGAGACAGGCAGCAGAGGGCAGTAGGGATTGGCACAGTCCGACCACTAGGGCTCCTTTGACAGTTCATTCCGTCTGAGAGATTTTATGTTTTAAACTTACAAACTGCCGTACCTCACAAACGATACCCGTTATATTTAGGGGGATAACAGATTAATACTTGTCGGAAAATACAGATTAATATGACATCAGACATGGCTAGTGCAGCGGGTCCAGTTCTTGAGAAGGGTCATACCTCAATAACCGGACGGACTATCACAATGAATTTCATATCAGCACGATGGCCAGATATTACGGAATAAGACTATGAATTTCATAGCTGTGCGATATTCGGTTTTCGTATACCGACAGGAAATCATACCACCCAGGCTTTCAGATTGGCCATTCATCGGTGCCATGAAGTCTGGGGGGGGAACATAGGTTTGGAGTAGCCCCCTGCTGGGGAGGGAAGCCTTCTCTGAATAGAGTCCCCAGCTGGTGACTAGAGAGGTAATGAAAGATAAACATTCTAAGCTAATTAACACATCAAAAGACATCCTGCATCTAATGCTGAATACACACGGTGCGTTCCCGCACTTTATTTCCCGCTCGATTCCCGTCGATTCGTTTATTTCCAACATGTCCGATTTGGATTTCGGTGGATCGTTAGGTCGATTCGGCATACTTTGCATGCGAATCGACCTAACGATCCATCGAAATCCAAATCGGACATGTTGGAAATAAACGAATCGACGGGAATCGAGCGGGAAATCGAGTGCGCGAACGCACCGTGTGTATTCAGCATAAGTCAGGGGCAGAGGAGAAAAACTTGTACTTTAAAAAACCAGGAATGTCGGTTCTGATTCCTGTAATGGCTGCAGAAATTTAGCCAGACAGCGATCAAAAATTGGACTGCGCGGATCCTTCCAATTCGCCCGCGTTTCTCACGGCTGTTCCGTGACAGCGCCTACAGTTGACATCAGTCAGTTGAAAAAAAAAAAAAAAGGTGGTGACAGCCTTTACTGTATAAGGGCTGGGGCACACCAAGCGGCTTTTTCAGCGTTTCTACAGCCGCTTGCGGCTGCGGATACGCTTAGTCAATGTATCTCAATGGGCTGGTGCACACCAGAGTGGGAGGCGTTTTGCTGAAACACATACTCCCGAGGTGAGGCATTTTTTGGGTTGCGGAGGCGTTTCTGCCTCCAATGTTAAGTATAGGAAAAACGCAAACCGCTCTGAAAAACGGCAGTTCAGAGCGGTTTTGCAGGCGTTTTTGTTACAGAAGCTGTTCAGTAACAGCTTTACTGTAACAATATATGAAATCTACTACACCAAAAACACTTCCCAAAACCACAAAACGCTAGCTGAAACGCTACAGAAAAATAAGAAAAAGCGTTTCAAAATATGCTAGCATTTTGCGGATCTGCTAGCGGGTTTTGGTGTGCACCAGGCCTAACCGTTACAACTGCTGGGATACTGGAACAAAAAACCTGTTACTCTGCCAGGTGTGAAAATGGTTCATCCCATGCATTTTACCTGCACATCGCTGAGAGGATGCATACAGTTCCGCTTTAACTCTTTCAGGCAGAGAAAGAAAAAAGGAACTCAGCATAGTTATTTGTGTGCTAGGCACTGTACATACACATGTCCATCTCATCATGTCCTTTAACCACTTGCCGACCGCACGCTTATACCGTGCGTCGGCAAAGTGGCAGCTGCAGGACCTGCGACGCAGTTCTGCGTCGCCGGCTGCAGGCTAATTAATCAGGAAGCAGCCGCTCACGCGGCTGCTTCCTGTCAAATCACGGCGGGGGGCTCCGTGAATAGCCTGCGGGCCGCCGATGGCGGCTCGCAGGCTAAATTTAAACACAAGCGGAAATAATCCGCTTTGTTTACATTGTACGGCGCTGCTGCGCAGCAGCGCCGTAAGGCAGATCGGCGATCCCCGGCCAATCAGCGGCCGGGGATCGCCGCCATGTGTTAGGGGACGTCCTGTCACTGGCTGCACAGGACGGATAGCGTCCTGTGCAGCCCGGATCACCAGGGGGGCCAGGTAGGGGAGGGGGGGGGATTTCGCTGCGGAGGGGGGCTTTGAGGTGCCCCCCCCCCCTGCAACACCCGGCAGGCAGGAGCGATCAGACCCCCCCAGCACATCATCCCCCTAGTGGGGAAAAAAGGGGGGCGATCTGATCGCTCTGCCTGCACCCTGATCTGTGCTGGGGGCTGCAGAGCCCACCCAGCACAGATCAGCTAAAACAGCGCTGGTCTTTAAGGGGGGGTAAAGGGTGGGTCCTCAAGTGGTTAAAAGATGGGGACAAACCTCATAACATAACATTCAATAAAAATGTGTTTCCCTACTTTGTATTACCCATACAGTTATTGTATTTGCTTTTGTGCACAAGTAAAATTGTCCATTTACAAATTACAAGTTCCCAAAGTACAGTTTATCTGCTCTGTAAACTGCCATTGCATTTTACTGCATAGCTGCTGTATTTATATATTAACATCTATCTAGTGAGCACTTCTCAGCTCTCTGCTTTAGAAGCAGAGAGAGCTTTTCAGCACAGCTAGGAATGTAAATATAGCAGACAAAAAAAATGTAAACAAAAGATAATGTTATCACTTCTTAGGATGCAGCCAGAAGCTAAAGGCCCATACACACGTCGGATTTGCGCGAACGACGGGTCGTTTGAACGTTCCGTCGTTCGCACGTTTCCGCATGAAATCCGGCGTGTGTACAGACTATCGTTCGGGAGATAAGACTGGTTACCAGCGATCCGCCCGGCGGATCGTTGGTAACCAGTCTTATCTCCCGAACGATAGTCTGTACACACGCCGGATTTCATGCGGAAACGTGCGAACAACGGAACGTTCAAACGACCCGTCGTTCGTGCAAATCCGACGTGTGTATGGGCCTTAATGCTTTGGTTTCTGTCAGATCGATTATTTCCAACAGATCGATTTCACTTCTATGGAAAATTGATTGGAAATCAGATCGGACCTGTCAGAAATAAACAATCAGATAGAAAATGATTGTGTGTTCCTAGCATTAGCTTTCCACTGAAGAGTGCTGTGTGTAACTGTTTAAATGCTGTTCTGCTATATATATTTTTTGTAGTAGTAGATTTTATGCTGTAAACCATCTTTTAGAGCAAAGAGGGAATGCTGAACTTCATACCACTTTTATAAGATTCCCTGTTGGGATTCCCGTGCATAGCTCTGCCCCTAGCAGTATATGGCCCTGGCCTATATCAGATACAGAAGAGGTAGAGGCTTTTTCTGCAGGGTGGCACGGCTACACACTGGAACCCCACATCAGCTGGGTTCCTGTGCATAGCTCTGCCCCTAGCAGTATATGGCCCTGGCCTATATCAGATACAGAAGAGGTAGAGGCTTTTTCTGCAAGGTGGCATGGCTACACGCTGGAAGCCCACATCAGCTGGGATCCCGTGCATAGCTCTTCCCCTAGCAGTATATGGCCTTGGCCTATATCAGATACAGAAGAGTAGAGGCTTTTCCTGCAAGGTGGCTGGGCTACATGCTGGAATCTCACATCAGCTGGGTTCCCGTGCATAGCTCTTCCCCTAGCAGTATATTGCCATGGCCTATATCAAATACAGAAAAGGTAGAGGCTTTTTCTGCAAGGTGGCATGGCTACACACTGGAACCCTGTATCAGCTGGGTTCTGGTGCATAGATAAAGCTCCTTGCAGAAAATGGCCCTGGCCTATATCAGATACAGAAGAGGTAAAGGCTTCTCCTGCAAGGTGGCTGGGCAACATGCTGGAACCCCACCTCAGCTTGGTTCCTTGCAGAAAACGGCCTTGGCCTATATCATATACAGAAGCGGTAGAGGCTTTTTCTGCAGGGTGGCACGGCTACACACTGGAACCCCACATCAGCTGGGTTCCTATGCATAGCTCTGCCCCTAGCAGTACATGGCCCTGGCCTATATCAGATACAGAAAAGGTAAAGGCTTTTTTCTGCAAGGTGGCATGGCTACACGCAGGAACCGCATATCTGCTGTGTTATGGTGCATAGAACTAGCCCCCTTGCAGAAAATGGCCCTGGCCTATTTCAGATACAGAAAAGGTAGAGACTTTTTCTGCAGGGTGGCTGGGCTACACGCTGGAACTCAGCTGATATGGGGCCCCAGTGAATCTTTTTATACAGACAACATGCTGGGGCATTCACAATGACAGGCCGGGATGGCTGATAGGGTAAAGTGTCAGCTTCCTAGCCCAGAGGTTTTTGTTCCCATAAGCAGATGCCATCTTCATATATAGCTTTAAAGTTCCTCAGCGTTGGCAGTGATGAGATGCCCTTTATATTACATACTCTCAATCCACAAGATTGTGTTATGCAAGTTAGAGGAGTCGGTGGAATAAGAAACTGAGGAGTCGGAGTTAGATGATTTTTGTACCGACTTGCAGCCCTCACTATATCCTCATATGACCCAGGTGGAGGCAGTTTGTAGTAGCTGCAGGTTACTGCCCTGTATTGAAGTGACTCCTTATTTTTCTCTTTCTCATCTTTCAGGAGAAATGTCTGGACAGCTGTGCCTCCAAACTTATCCGTTCCAATCACCGCCTCATGGGGGCGTATGTGAGGCTGATGCCCGCTGTGGTGACCCGCCGGATGGAGGACATGGAGAAGCAGAGCAGAGAGCTGGAGGCCAGTGCTCAGGCCAATGTGGAGGTGGCTAACCCGATGGGAGGAGCTGCTGATCACATGGGAGGAGCTGCTGATCACATGGGAGGAGCTGCTGATCACATGGGAGGAGCTGCTGATCACATGACTACAACACCACCCTCACCATAGACTGTAGAATGAGCTGCCATATTGGATGGTTCCAGTCTCTCCAGCCTGAGTCCAGCAGGACGTGGTGGCAGATCTCTCAGTGGAAGGGGGAACAACCCAACGAAATAGTGTGTGGTACATCCTGTGGGGGCAGACCGCACCCTGCTCGGTGGCCATCTTGTTACCAGTATAGTGTGATGAGGGATTATTGACTGGGGAACACAGAGTTACGTGTGTCATAATGGCGGCCATATTCATGGGGCAGACCACACCCTGCTCGGCAGCCATCTTGTTACCAGTATAGTGTGATAAGGGATTATTGACTGGGGAACACAGAGCTACGTGTGTCATAATGGCGGCCATATTAATGGAGCAGCAGATATACCACCAGTGTGTGGTAATGGGGGAAGACCACACCCTGCTCGGCGGCCATCTTGTTACCAATAGAAGGGCACGGTGAGATAAGTGCCTGAGACTTTGTTATAATGGCGGCCATCTTGTTGAAGTGGTAACAGTATCAGCATACAGTCTACAGGACAGAGGTTCATCCTCCTGGGAAGTAGGGCCACTTGTTGTGATGGCAGCCATTTTGTTACATTGGTTGGAACAGCATTACCTCAGTATAATGTGTAAATCATGATGCAATGGGGCAGCCATCTTGGGAGGAGCAGCACTAGCTCTATAATGTATAAGCTGTAATGGTGGCCATCTTAGGAGGAGCAGCAGTACCCCTGTATGATGTGACGGCCATCTTGGGTGGAACAGCAGTACCCCTGTATGATGTGGTGGCGGCCATCTTGGGAGGAGCAGCAGTACTCCTGTATGATGTGGTGGCCATCTTGGGAGGAGCAGCAGTACCCCTGTATGATGTGGTGGCCATCTTGGGAGGAGCAGCAGTACCCCTGTATGATGTGGTGGCCATCTTGGGAGGAGCAGCAGTACCCCTGTATGATGTGGTGGCCTTCTTGGGAGGAGCAGCAGTACCCCTGTATGATGTGACGGCGGCCATCTTGGGAGGAGCAGCAGTACCCCTGTATGATGTGGTGGCCATCTTGGGAGGAGCAGCAGTACCCCTGTATGATGATGTGGTGGCCATCTTGAGAGGAGCAGCAGTACCCCTGTATGATGTGGCGGCGGCCATGTTGTTGAAGTGACAATGTAATTCATTCTGGACAGCAGATTCAATAACTCCATAATATCTTTCCTCAAATCTTGCTCAGAAATCTTGTTTTTTCTTTGAGTTGGGGTGCGCACACACATCCTATTCTGATTGGCCAACTTCAGCACCTCATACGACATGGAGGGGCGAAGAGTTGCCAATCCCTGGCTAATTATTATTGGATGTATGTATGCACCATTACATTCAGGGTAACTCGTCTCTCTGCTCCTATACTTGGCCCCCTGCCTCTCCCAGAGCTGTGTACTGTCTGAGGTCCCTCAGCATTTCCAGTCTGTGTACGGCACTATGACGTTTCCTGAGCTGCACCCAGAGCGATACCCATAATGCAATGTTCAGTAGCCCAGCACGGAGATCATGTGACCAGCCTCGCTCCTCCAATCTCATCATCTGCAGAGTGGATATGCAATAAAATGTATTACTGATTTATATAGCGTCAGTATCTCGTGTATAACAATACATAATAATAAACAATACAACCGTTACTACAACACATTGCTGGATTACAGCTGATGCAATCATCAATCAACTACAGATTATTACACAGGGGTGGGAGGTATGTACACACATTACACAGGGGTGGGAGGTATGTACACACATTACACACATTACACAGGGGTGGGAGGTATGTACACACATTACACAGCATTACACAGGGGTGGGAGGTATGTACACACATTACACAGGAGTGGGAGGTATGTACACACATTATACAGCATTACACAGGGGTGGGAGGTATGTACACACATTACACAGCATTACACAGGGGTGGGAGGTATGTACACACATTACACGGGTGGGAGGTATGTACACACATTACACAGGGGTGGAAGGTATGTACACACATTACACAGCATTACACAGGAGTGGGAGGTATGTACACACATTACACAGCATTACACAGGGGTGGGAGGTATGTACACACATTACACAGGGGTGGGAGGTATGTACACACATTACACAGGGGTGGGAGGAGCACACACATTACACAGGGGTGGGAGGTATGTACACACATTACACAGGGGTGGGAGGGGCACACACATTACACAGCATTACACAGGGGTGGGAGGTATGTACACACATTACACAGGGGTGGGAGATATGTACACACATTACACAGGGGTGGGAGGTATGTACACACATTACACAGCATTACACAGGGGTGGGAGGTATGTACACACATTACACAGGGGTGGGAGGTATGTACACACATTACACAGGGGTGGGAGGTATGTACACACATTACACAGGGGTGGGAGGTATGTACACACATTACACAGGGGTGGGAGGTATGTACACACATTACACAGGGGTGGGAGGTATGTACACACATTACACAGGGGTGGGAGGTATGTACACACATTACACAGGGGTGGGAGGTATGTACACACATTACACAGCATTACACAGGGGTGGGAGGTATGTACACACATTACACAGGAGTGGGAGGTATGCACACACATTACACAGTATTACACAGGGGTGGGAGGTATGCACACACATTACACAGGGGTGGGAGGTATGTACACACATTACACAGGGGTGGGAGGGGCACACACATTACACAGCATTACACAGAGGTGGGAGGTATGTACACACATTACACAGGGGTGGGAGGTATGTACACACATTACACAGCATTACACGGGTGGGAGGGGCACACACATTACACAGGGGTGGGGGGTATGTACACACATTACACAGCATTACACGGGTGGGAGGTATGTACACACATTACACAGGGGTGGGAGGTATGTACATACATTACACAGGGATGGGAGGTATGTACACACATTACACAGCATTACACAGGGGTGGGAGGTATGTACACATTACACAGGGGTGGGAGGTATGCACACACATTACACAGCATTACACAGGGGTGGGAGGTATGTACACACATTACACAGGGGTGGGAGGTATGCACACACATTACACAGGGGTGGGAGGTATGTACACACATTACACAGGGGTGGGAGGTATGTACACACATTACACAGGGGCGGGAGGTCTGTACACACATTACACAGCATTACACAGGGGTGGGAGGTATGTACACACATTACACAGAGGTGGGAGATATGTACACACATTACACAGCATTACACAGGGGTGGGGGGTATGTACACACATTACACAGGGGTGGGAGGTATGCACACACATTACACAGCATTACACAGGGGTGGGAGGTATGTACACACATTACACAGCATTACACGGGTGGGAGATATGTACACACATTACACAGCATTACACAGAGGTGGGAGGTATGTACACACATTACACAGTGGTGGGAGGTATGTACACACATTACACAGGGGTGGGAGGGGCACACACATTACACAGCATTACACAGGGGTGGGAGGTATGTACACACATTACACAGCATTACACAGGGGTGAGAAGTATGTACACACATTACACAGGGGTGGGAGGTATGTACACACATTACACAACATTACACAGGGGTGGGAGGTATGTCCACACATTACACAGCATTACACAGGGGTGGGAGGTATGTACACACATTACACAGCATTACACAGGGGTGGGAGGTATGTACACACATTACACAGCATTACACAGGGGTGGGAGGTATGTACACACATTACACAGCATTACACAGGGGTGGGGGGTATGTACACACATTACACAGGGGTGGGAGGTATGCACACACATTACACAGGGGTGGGAGGGGCACACACATTACACAGGGGTGGGAGGGGCACACACATTACACGGCATTACACAGGGGTGGGAGGTATGTACACACATTACACAGGGGTGGGAGGTATGTACACACATTACACGGGTGGGAGGTATGTACACACATTACACAGCATTACACAGGGGTGGGAGGTATGTACACACATTACACAGGGGTGGGAGGTATGTACACACATTACACTGCATTACACAGGGGTGGGAGGTATGCACACACATTACACTGCATTACACAGGGGTGGGAGGTATGCACACACATTACACAGGGGTGGGAGGGGCACACACATTACACAGCATTACACAGGGGTGGGAGGGGCACACACATTACACGGCATTACACAGGGGTGGGAGGTATGTACACACATTACACAGGGGTGGGAGGTATGTACACACATTACACAGGGGTGGGAGGTATGTACACACATTACACAGCAGTACACAGGGGTGGGAGGTATGTACACACATTACACAGGGGTGGGAGGTATGCACACACATTACACAGGGGTGGGAGGTATGTACACACATTACACAGGGGTGGGAGGAGCACACACATTACACAGCATTACACAGGGGTGGGAGGTATGTACACACATTACACAGCATTACACAGGGGTGGGAGGTATGTACACACATTACACAACATTACACAGAGGTGGGAGGTATGTACACACATTATACAACATTACACTAGGGTGGGAGGTATGTACACACATTACACAGGGGAGGGAGGTATGTACACATTACACAGTGGTGGGAGGTATGTACACACATTACACAACATTACACAGGGGTGGGAGGTATGTACACACATTACACAGCATTACACAGGGGTGGGAGGGGCACACACATTACACAGAAGTGGGAGGTATGTACACACATTACACAGCATTACACAGGGGTGGGAGGTATGTACACACATTACACAGGGGTAGGAGGTATGTACACACATTACACAGCATTACACAGGGGAGGGAGGTATGTACACACATTACACGGGTGGGAGGCAGTGGCGTAGCTAAGGAGCTGTGGGCCCCGATGCAAGTTTTACAATGGGGCCCCCCAAGCACTCTATACATAACAATTGATACGGCGCACCAAAACCTGCCAATGGCAACTACAGTGTCAGAGGTGCAAGAAGGGGATGGGAAGCAGCTTGTTACTGATTACCCCCCAAGCACTCTATACATAGCAATCCCTGCCAATGGCAACTACAGTGTCAGAGGTGCAAGAAGGGGGCGGGGAGCAGCTTGTTACTGATTACCCCCAAGCACTCTATACATAGCAATCCCTGCCAATGGCAACTACAGTGTCAGAGGTGCAAGAAGGGGATGGGGAGCAGCTTGTTACTGATTACCCCCAAGCACTCTATACATAGCAATCCCTGCCAATGGCAACTACAGTGTCAGAGGTGCAAGAAGGGGATGGGGAACAGCTTGTTACTGATTACCCCCAAGCACTCTATACATAGCAATCCCTGCCAATGGCAACTACAGTGTCAGAGGAGCAAGAAGGGGATGGGGAGCAGCTTGTTACAGATTACCCCCAAGCACTCTATACATAGCAATCCCTGCCAATGGCAACTACAGTGTCAGAGGTGCAAGAAGGGGATGGGAAGCAGCTTGTTAATGATTACCCCCAAGCACTCTATACATAGCAATCCCTGCCAATGGCAGCTACAGTGTCAGAGGTGCAAGAAGGGGATGGGGAGCAGCTTGTTAATGATTACCCCCAA
Source organism: Hyperolius riggenbachi (assembly GCF_040937935.1). Classification (NCBI taxonomy): domain Eukaryota; kingdom Metazoa; phylum Chordata; class Amphibia; order Anura; family Hyperoliidae; genus Hyperolius; species Hyperolius riggenbachi. The sequence continues at coordinate 3,798,850 of NC_090647.1, read as the reverse complement.
GCACTCTATACATAGCAATCCCTGCCAATGGCAACTACAGTGTCAGAGGAGCAAGAAGGTGATGGGGAACAGCTTGTTACTGATTACCCCCAAGCACTCTATACATAGCAATCCCTGCCAATGGCAACTACAGTGTCAGAGGTGCAAGAAGGGGATGGGAAGCAGCTTGTTAATGATTACCCCCAAGCACTCTATACATAGCAATCCCTGCCAATGGCAGCTACAGTGTCAGAGGTGCAAGAAGGGGATGGGGAGCAGCTTGTTACTGATTACCCCCAAGCACTCTATACATAGCAATCCCTGCCAATGGCAACTACAGTGTCAGAGGTGCAAGAAGGGGATGGGAAGCAGCTTGTTAATGATTACCCCCAAGCACTCTATACATAGCAATCCCTGCCAATGGCAACTACAGTGTCAGAGGTGCAAGAAGGGGATGGGAAGCAGCTTGTTAATGATTACCACTGTTCAAAGTATCTATAGAAGTGATTATTATGAGCACAGGACCAATAGAGAGCTAATACTGTAATTGATGGAGGGCCCTTCGGGGCCCCTCTGCCCCAAGGGCCCCGATGCGGTCGCTACCTCTGCACCCCCTATTGCTACGCCCCTGGTGGGAGGTATGTACACACATTACACAGGGCTGGGAGGGGCACACACATTACACAGCATTACACAGGGGTGGGAGGGGCACACACATTACACAGCATTACACAGGGCTGGGAGGTATGTACACACATTACACAGCATTACACAGGGGTGGGAGGTATGTACACACATTACACAGCATTACACAGGGCTGGGAGGGGCACACACATTACACAGCATTACACAGGGGTGGGAGGGGCACACGCATTACACAGGGGTGGGAGGTATGTACACACATTACACAGCATTACACAGGGCTGGGAGGGGCACACACATTACACAGGGGTGGGAGGTATGTACACACATTACACAAGATGGCACAGAGGTGGGAGGTATGTACACACATTACAGAGGGGTGGGAGGTATGCACACACATTACACAGGGGTGGGAGGTATGCACACACATTACACAGGGGTGGGAGGTATGCACACACATTACACAGCATTACACAGGGGTGGGAGGTATGCACACACATTACACAGCATTACACGGGTGGGAGGTATGTACACACATTACACAGGGGTGGGAGGTATGTACACACATTACACAGGGGTGGGAGATATGTACACATATTACACAGCATTACACAGGGGTGGGAGGTATGCACACACATTACACGGGAGGAAGGGGCACACACATTGTAAGATAGAAAGGCCTTACATTCTAAAGGTTTAAAGAACTGAAGATCTTAATAAAACAATGATTTTAATAAAACAAAGTGTTGGACTTACCTGGGGCTTTTGTGCAGCCTTCCTGTCCTGCGCCGGTCCTCCACAATCCTCCATTCTCCCGCCTGCAGCCCTCCTGTCCTGCGCCGGTCCTCCACAATCCTCCGTTCTCCCTCCTCCAGCCCCGTGCAGCCCTCCTGTCCCGCGCCGGTCCTCCACAATCCTCCATTCTCCCGCCTGCAGCCCTCCTGTCCTGCGCCAGTCCTCCACAATCCTCCATTCTCCCGCCTGCAGCCCTCCTGTCCTGCGCCGGTCCTCCACAATCCTCCATTCTCCCGCCTGCAGCCCTCCTGCCCTGCGCCGGTCCTCCACAATCCTCCATTCTCCCGCCTGCAGCCCTCCTGTCCTGCGCCGGTCCTCCACAATCCTCCGTTCTTCCGCCTGCAGCTCTCCTGTCCTGCGCCGGTCTTCCACAATCCTCCATTCTCCCACCTCCAGCCCCGTGCAGCCCTCCTGTCCCGCGCCTGTCCTCCACAATCCTCCATTCTCCCGCCTCCAACCCTCCTGTCCTGCGCCGGTCCTCCACAATCCTCCGTTCTCCCGCCTCCAGCCCTGTGCAGCCCTCCTGTCCCGCGCCTGTCCTCCACAATCCTCCATTCTCCCGCCTCCAACCCTCCTGTCCTGTGCCGGTCCTCCACAATCCTCCGTTCTCCCGCCTCCAGCCCTCCTGTCCTGCGCCGGTCCTCCACAATCCTCCGTTCTCCCGCCTCCAACCCTCCTGTCCTGCGCCGGTCCTCCACAATCCTCCGTTCTCCCGCCTCCAGCCCTGTGCAGCCCTCCTGTCCCGCGCCTGTCCTCCACAATCCTCCATTCTCCAGCCCTCCTGTCCTGCGCCGGTCCTCCACAATCCTCCGTTCTCCCGCCTCCAGCCCTCCTGTCCTGCGCCGGTCCTCCACAATCCTCCATTCTCCAGCCCCGTGCAGCCCTCCTGTCCTGCGCCGCTCCTCCACAATCCTCTATTCTCCCGCCTCCAGCCCCGTGCAGCCCTCCTGTCCTGCGCGGGTCCTCCACAATCCTCCATTCTCCCTCCTGCAGCCCTCCTATCCTGCGCAGGTCCTGCACATGCCTCCATTCTCCAGCCCCGTGCAGCCCTCCTGTCCTGCGCCGGTCCTCCACAATCCTCCGGACTCCCGCCTCCAGCCCCGTGCAGCCCTACTGTTCTGCGCCGGTCCTCCACAATCCTCCATTCTCCAGCCCCGTGCAGCCCTCCTGTCCCGCGCTGGTCCTCCACAATCCTCCATTCTCCCTCCTGCAGCCCTCCTATCCTGCGCAGGTCCTGCACAAGCCTCCATTCTCCAGCCCCGTGCAGCCCTCCTGTCCTGCGCCGGTCCTCCACAATCCTCCGGACTCCCGCCTCCAGCCCCGTGCAGCCCTCCCGTCCCGCGGCAATCCTTCACAATCCTCCGTTCTCCCGCCTGCAGCCTTCCGGTCCTGCGCTGATCCTCCACAATCCTCCGTTCTCCCGCCTCCAGCCCCGTGCAGCCCTCCTGTCCTGCGCCGGTCCTCCACAATCCTCCGGACTCCCGCCTCCAGCCCCGTGCAGCCCTCCCGTCCCGCGGCAATCCTTCACAATCCTCCACTTTCAGAGAAAAAGACAAAAGACCGAGAGCCCAAATGGTGCGGTATTTCAAGATAATAAAGGCTAAGTTGATTAAAAGTTATACTCACAAACATTGGTTGCCCCTAGGCAACCACTCCATGTGCCGGTGGGGAGAATTAGAACCTGACCCCACTCAGGTATAAGATGTCGCTCTCTGTAGATAGAAATAGGAAAAATCCTTGCCACCATAGGTGGATTGATTGTAGTAAGGAAAAGATCCAGAGGCGCCAAAAGAATAAAAACAATTCGAATTAAAAACCGGGGGGAGATATACTCACCACCCATCAAACAGACCAAGAACCAATAAGAAATTCAATGTTCAGTCAAAAAATTGACAATTTATTTGTGCTCCCAGGTGCTACGCGTTTCACGGGATTAACCCGCTTCCTCAGGCAATCAAACAGGAGAACAAGCAATTGGGGGTCTGGAACACGCTCAGCGCCTCAGACTGAGGCGCTGAGCGTGTTCCAGACCCCCAATTGCTTGTTCTCCTGTTTGATTGCCTGAGGAAGCGGGTTAATCCCGTGAAACGCGTAGCACCTGGGAGCACAAATAAATTGTCAATTTTTTGACTGAACATTGAATTTCTTATTGGTTCTTGGTCTGTTTGATGGGTGGTGAGTATATCTCCCCCCGGTTTTTAATTCGAATTGTTTTTATTCTTTTGGCGCCTCTGGATCTTTTCCTTTCACAATCCTCCGTTCTCCCGCCTGCAGCCTTCCGGTCCTGCGCCGATCCTCCACAATCCTCCGTTCTCCCGCCGCCACCCCCGTGCAGCCCTCCTGTCCTGCGCCGATCCTCCACAATCCTCCGTTCTCCTGCCTGCAGCCCGTGCAGCCTTCCTGTCCTGCGCCGGTCCTCCACACTCCTCCGTTCTCCTGCCTGCAGCCTTCCTGTCCTGCGCCGCTCCTCCACAATCCTCCGTTCTCCTGCCTCCAGCCCCGTGCAGCCTTCCTGTCCTGCGCCGCTCCTCCACAATCCTCCGTTCTGCCTCCAGCCCCGTGCAGCCCTTCTGTCCAGCGCCGGTCCTCCACGCTCCTCCGTTCTCCCGCCGCCAGCCCCGTGCAGCCCTCCTGTCCTGCGCCGGTCCTCCAGGATCCTCCGTTCTCCTTCCTCCAGCCCCGTGCAGCCTTCCTGTCCCGCGCCGGTCCTCCACGATCCTCTGTTCTCCCGCCGGCAGCCCCCTGCAGCCCTCCTGTCCCACGCCAGTCCTCCCTGATCCTCCGTTCTCCAGCCCCCTGCAGCCTTCCTGTCCCGCGCCGCTCCTCCATGCTCCTCTGTTCTCCCTCCTCCAGTTCCGTGCAGCCCTCCTGTCCTGCGCCGGTCCTCCACACTCCTCCATTCTCCCGCCTGCAGCCCTCCTATCCTGCGCAGGTCCTGCACAAGCCTCCATTCTCCAGCCCCGTGCAGCCCTCCTGTCCTGCGCCGGTCCTCCACAATCCTCCGTACCCCAGGCCTCCAGCCCCGTGCAGCCTTCCTGTCCTGCGCTGGTCCTCCACAATCCTCCGTTCTCCCGCCTGCAGCCCTCCGGTCCTGCGCCGGTCCTCCACAATCCTCCATTCTCCTGCCGCCAGCCCCGTGCAGCCCTCCTGTCCTGTGCCGGTCCTCCACAATCCTCCGTTCTCCCGCTTGCAGCCCCGTGCAGCCCTCCTGTCCTGTGCCGGTCCTCCACAATCCTCCGTTCTCCCGCTTGCAGCCCTCTTGTCCTGCGCGGTTCTCCACAATCCTGCGTTCTCCTGCCGCCAGCCCCGTGCAGCCCTCCTGACCCGCGCCGGTCCTCCACAATCCTCCGTTCTCCCGCCGCCAGCCCCGTGCAGCCCTCCTGTCCTGCGCCGGTCCTCCACAATCCTCCGTTCTCCCGCCTCCAGCCCCGTGCAGCCCTCCTGTCCCACGCCGGTCCTCCACAATCCTCCGTTCTCCCGCCGCCAGCCCCGTGCAGCCCTCCTGTCCTGCGCCGGTCCTCCACCATCCTCCATTCTCCAGCCCCGTGCAGCCTTCCTGTCCTGCGACGGTCCTCCACGATCCTACGTTCTCCCGCCGCCAGCCCCGTGCAGCCCTCCTGTCCTGCGCCGGTCCTCCACAATCCTCAGTTCTCCCGCCTCCAGCCCCGTGCAGCCCTTCAGTCCTGCCCCGGTCCTTCACGATCCTCCGTTCTTCCGCCGCCAGCCCCGTGCAGCCACTCTGTCCTGCGTCGGTCCTCCACAATCCTCCGTTCTCCCGCCTCCAGCCCCGTGCAGCCCTCCTGTCCTGCGCCGGTCCTCCACCATCCTCCGTTCTCCCACCGCCAGCCCTGTGCAGCCCTCCTGTCCTGCGCCGGTCCTCCACCATCCTCCGTTCTCTCGCCTCCAGCCCCCTGCAGCCCTCCTGTCCTGCGCCGGTCCTCCACAATCCTCCTTTCTCCCGCCTCCAGCCCCGTGCAGCCCTCCTGTCCTGCACCGGACTTCCACGATCCTCCGTTCTCCCGCCGCCAGCCCCGTGCAGCCCTCCTGTCCTGCGCCGGACTTCCACGATCCTCTGTTCTCCTGCCGCCAGCTCCGTGCAGCCCTCCTGTCCTGCGCCGATCCCCTGTTCTTCTGCCGCCAGCCCCGTGCAGCCTCTCTGTCCTGTGCCGGTCTTTCACAATCCTCCGTTCTCCAGCCCCGTGCAGCCCTCCTGTCCTGCGCCGGTCCTCCACGATCTTCTGTTCCCCTGCCGCCAGCCCCGTGCAGGCCTCCAGTCCTCCACAATCCTCCATTCTCCCGCCTCCAGCCCCGTGCAGCCCTCCAGTCCTGCGCCGGTCCTCCACAATCCTCCATTCTCCCGCCGCCAGCCCCGTGCAGCCCTCCTGTCCCGCGCCGGTCATCCATGATCCTCTGTTCTCCTGCCGCCAGCCCCATGCAGTCCTCCTGTCCTGCGCCGGTCCTCTACGATCCTCCGTTCTCCCACCGCCGGCCCGTGCAGTCTTCCTGTCCTGCGCCGATCCTCCACAATCCTCCATTCTCCACAATCCTCCATTCTCCTGCCGCCAGCTACTTTCATTACCGCCAACTTATCAGTCGACGGCAACTGCGCCTGCGCGCCCCGAACCACGCATATCTTTTTATGCCTTTCAGGATGCTGTTGAGGGCTGGAGCGTGAAAAAAGATAAGTGTAGCTTGGGGTGCGCAGTTGCTGCGTCGGCGGTAATGAAAGTAGCTGGCTGCAGGAGAACGGATGATCATGGAGGACTGGTGCGGGACAGGACGGCTGCTGGGGGCGGGAGAACGGAGGAGCATGGAGGAGCGGCGCAGGACAGGAGGGCTGCACGGGGCTGGAGGCGGGAGAACGGAGGATCATGGAGGAGTGGCGCGGGACAGGAAGGCTGCACGGGACTGGAGGTGGGAGAATGGAGGAGCGGGACAGGAAGGCTGCACGGGGCTGGAGGCGGGAGAATGGAGGATTGTGGAGGAGCAGCGCGGGACAGGAAGGCTGCATGGGGCTGGAGGCGGGAGAACGGAGGATCATGGAGGATCGGCGTGGGACAGGAAGGCTGCATGGGGCTGGAGGCGGGAGAATGGAGGATTGTGGAGGTTCGGCGTGGGACAGGAAGGCTGCAGGAGGCGGGAGAACGGAGGATCGGTGTGGGACAGGAAGGCTGCATGGGGCTGGGGGCGGGAGAATGGAGGATTGTGGAGGTTCGGCGTGGGACAGGAAGGCTGCATGGGGCTGGAGGCAGGAGAACGGAGGATCATGGAGGAGCGGCGCGGGAGAACGGAGGAGCATGGAGGAGCGGTGTGGGACAGGACGGCTGCACGGGGCTGGAGGTGGGAGAACGGAGGATAGTGGAGAACTGGCGCAGGACAGGAGGGCTGGAGAACGGAGGATCAGGGAGGAGCAGCGCGGGACAGGAAGGCTGCATGGGGCTGGCGGCGGGAGAACGGAGGATTGTGGAGGAGCAGCGCGGGACAGGAAGGCTGCATGGGGCTGGAGGCGGGAGAACGGAGGATCACGGAGGAGCGGCGCGGGACAGAACGGCTGCAGGGAGCATGAGGCAGGAGGTGCTGGGAGGGCAGGAGGTGCTGGAAGGGTAGGAGGTGCTGGGAGGGCAGATGGTGCTGAGGGCGGAGGTGATGCTGGGAGGGCAGCAGGTGCTGGGAGGGCCGGAGGTGCTGGGAGGGCGGAGGTGATGCTGGGAGAGCAGCAGGTGCTGGGAGGGCAGGAGGTGCTGGGAGGGCAGGAGGTGCTGGGAGGGCAGGAGATGGATAGGTGATGCTGGGAGGGCAGGAGGTGCTGGGAGGGCAGGAGATGCTGGGAGGGCAGAAGATGCACAATCCTCCGGACTCCCGCCTCCAGCCCCGTGCAGCCCTCCTGTCCTGCGCCGGTCCTCCACAATCCTCCGGACTCCCGCCTCCAGCCCCGTGCAGCCCTACTGTTCTGCGCCGGTCCTCCACAATCCTCCATTCTCCAGCCCCATGCAGCCCTCCTGTCCCGCGCTGGTCCTCCACAATCCTCCATTCTCCAGCCCCGTGCAGCCCTCCTGTCCTGCGCCGGTCCTCCACAATCCTCCGGACTCCCGCCTCCAGCCCCGTGCAGCCCTCCCGTCCCGCGGCAATCCTTCACAATCCTCCGTTCTCCCGCCTGCAGCCTTCCGGTCCTGCGCTGATCCTCCACAATCCTCCGTTCTCCCGCCTCCAGCCCCGTGCAGCCCTCCTGTCCTGCGCCGGTCCTCCACAATCCTCCGGACTCCCGCCTCCAGCCCCGTGCAGCCCTCCCGTCCCGCGGCAATCCTTCACAATCCTCCGTTCTCCCGCCTGCAGCCTTCCGGTCCTGCGCCGATCCTCCACAATCCTCCGTTCTCCCGCCGCCACCCCCGTGCAGCCCTCCTGTCCTGCGCTGATCCTCCACAATCCTCCGTTCTCCTGCCTGCAGCCCGTGCAGCCTTCCTGTCCTGCGCCGGTCCTCCACACTCCTCCGTTCTCCTGCCTGCAGCCTTCCTGTCCTGCGCCGCTCCTCCACAATCCTCCGTTCTCCTGCCTCCAGCCCCGTGCAGCCTTCCTGTCCTGCGCCGATCCTCCACAATCCTCCGTTCTGCCTCCAGCCCCGTGCAGCCCTTCTGTCCAGCGCCGGTCCTCCACGCTCCTCCGTTCTCCCGCCGCCAGCCCCGTGCAGCCCTCCTGTCCTGCGCCGGTCCTCCAGGATCCTCCGTTCTCCTTCCTCCAGCCCCGTGCAGCCTTCCTGTCCCGCGCCGGTCCTCCACGATCCTCTGTTCTCCCGCCGCCAGCCCCCTGCAGCCCTCCTGTCCCACGCCGGTCCTTCCTGATCCTCCGTTCTCCAGCCCCCTGCAGCCTTCCTGTCCCGCGCCGCTCCTCCATGCTCCTCCGTTCTCCCTCCTCCAGTTCCGTGCAGCCCTCCTGTCCTGCGCCGGTCCTCCACACTCCTCCATTCTCCCGCCTGCAGCCCTCCTATCCTGCGCAGGTCCTGCACAAGCCTCCATTCTCCAGCCCCGTGCAGCCCTCCTGTCCTGCGCCGGTCCTCCACAATCCTCCGTACCCAAGGCCTCCAGCCCCGTGCAGCCTTCCTGTCCTGCGCTGGTCCTCCACAATCCTCCGTTCTCCCGCCTGCAGCCCTCCGGTCCTGCACCGGTCCTCCACAATCCTCCATTCTCCTGCCGCCAGCCCCGTGCAGCCCTCCTGTCCTGTGCCGGTCCTCCACAATCCTCCGTTCTCCCGCTTGCAGCCCCGTGCAGCCCTCCTGTCCTGTGCCGGTCCTCCACAATCCTCCGTTCTCCCGCTTGCAGCCCTCTTGTCCTGCGCGGTTCTCCACAATCCTGCGTTCTCCTGCCGCCAGCCCCGTGCAGCCCTCCTGTCCCGCGCCGGTCCTCCACAATCCTCCGTTCTCCCGCCGCCAGCCCCGTGCAGCCCTCCTGTCCTGCGCCGGTCCTCCACAATTCTCCGTTCTCCCGCCTCCAGCCCCGTGCAGCCCTCCTGTCCCACGCCGGTCCTCCACAATCCTCCGTTCTCCCGCCGCCAGCCCCGTGCAGCCCTCCTGTCCTGCGCCGGTCCTCCACCATCCTCCATTCTCCAGCCCCGTGCAGCCTTCCTGTCCTGCGACGGTCCTCCACGATCCTACGTTCTCCCGCCGCCAGCCCCGTGCAGCCCTCCTGTCCTGCGCCGGTCCTCCACAATCCTCCGTTCTCCCGCCTCCAGCCCCGTGCAGCCCTTCAGTCCTGCCCCGGTCCTTCACGATCCTCCGTTCTTCCGCCGCCAGCCCCGTGCAGCCACTCTGTCCTGCGTCGGTCCTCCACAATCCTCCGTTCTCCCGCCTCCAGCCCCGTGCAGCCCTCCTGTCCTGCGCCGGTCCTCCACCATCCTCCGTTCTCCCGCCGCCAGCCCTGTGCAGCCCTCCTGTCCTGCGCCGGTCCTCCACCATCCTCCGTTCTCTCGCCTCCAGCCCCCTGCAGCCCTCCTGTCCTGCGCCGGTCCTCCACAATCCTCCTTTCTCCCGCCTCCAGCCCCGTGCAGCCCTCCTGTCCTGCACCGGACTTCCACGATCCTCTGTTCTCCTGCCGCCAGCTCCGTGCAGCCCTCCTGTCTTGCGCCGATCCTCCGTTCTCCCGCCGCCAGCCCCGTGCAGCCCTCCTGTCCTGCGCCGGACTTCCACGATCCTCTGTTCTCCTGCCGCCAGCTCCGGTCAGCCCTCCTGTCCTGCGCCGATCCTCCGTTCTTCTGCCGCCAGCCCCGTGCAGCCTCTCTGTCCTGTGCCGGTCTTCCACAATCCTCCGTTCTCCAGCCCCGTGCAGCCCGCCTGTCCTGCGCCGGTCCTCCACGATCTTCTGTTCCCCTGCCGCCAGCCCCGTGCAGGCCTCCAGTCCTCCACAATCCTCCATTCTCCCGCCTCCAGCCCCGTGCAGCCCTCCAGTCCTGCGCCGGTCCTCCACAATCCTCCATTCTCCCGCCGCCAGCCCCGTGCAGCCCTCCTGTCCCGCGCCGGTCATCCATGATCCTCTGTTCTCCTGCCGCCAGCCCCATGCAGTCCTCCTGTCCTGCGCCGGTCCTCTACGATCCTCCGTTCTCCCACCGCCGGCCCGTGCAGTCTTCCTGTCCTGCGCCGATCCTCCACAATCCTCCATTCTCCACAATCCTCCATTCTCCTGCCGCCAGCTACTTTCATTACCGCCAACTTATCAGTCGACGGCAACTGCGCCTGCGCGCCCCGAACCACGCATATCTTTTTATGCCTTTCAGGATGCTGTTGAGGGCTGGAGCGTGAAAAAAAGATAAGTGTAGCTTGGGGTGCGCAGTTGCTGCGTCGGCGGTAATGAAAGTAGCTGGCTGCAGGAGAACGGATGATCATGGAGGACTGGTGCGGGACAGGACGGCTGCTGGGGGCGGGAGAACGGAGGAGCATGGAGGAGCGGCGCAGGACAGGAGGGCTGCACGGGGCTGGAGGCGGGAGAACGGAGGATCATGGAGGAGTGGCGCGGGACAGGAAGGCTGCACGGGACTGGAGGTGGGAGAATGGAGGAGCGGGACAGGAAGGCTGCACGGGGCTGGAGGCGGGAGAATGGAGGATTGTGGAGGAGCAGCGCGGGACAGGAAGGCTGCATGGGGCTGGAGGCGGGAGAACGGAGGATCATGGAGGATCGGCGTGGGACAGGAAGGCTGCATGGGGCTGGAGGCGGGAGAATGGAGGATTGTGGAGGTTCGGCGTGGGACAGGAAGGCTGCAGGAGGCGGGAGAACGGAGGATCGGCGTGGGACAGGAAGGCTGCATGGGGCTGGAGGCGGGAGAATGGAGGATTGTGGAGGTTCGGCGTGGGACAGGAAGGCTGCATGGGGCTGGAGGCAGGAGAACGGAGGATCATGGAGGAGCGGCGCGGGAGAACGGAGGAGCATGGAGGAGCGGTGTGGGACAGGACGGCTGCACGGGGCTGGAGGTGGGAGAACGGAGGATAGTGGAGAACTGGCGCAGGACAGGAGGGCTGGAGAACGGAGGATCAGGGAGGAGCAGCGCGGGACAGGAAGGCTGCATGGGGCTGGCAGCGGGAGAACGGAGGATTGTGGAGGAGCAGCGCGGGACAGGAAGGCTGCACGGGGCTGGAGGTGGGAGAACGGAGGATAGTGGAGAACTGGCGCAGGACAGGAGGGCTGGAGAACGGATGATCAGGGAGGAGCAGCGCGGGACAGGAAGGCTGCATGGGGCTGGCGGCGGGAGAACGGAGGATTGTGGAGGAGCAGCGCGGGACAGGAAGGCTGCATGGGGCTGGAGGCGGGAGAACGGAGGATCACGGAGGAGCGGCGCGGGACAGAACGGCTGCAGGGAGCATGAGGCAGGAGGTGCTGGGAGGGCAGGAGGTGCTGGAAGGGTAGGAGGTGCTGGGAGGGCAGATGGTGCTGAGGGCGGAGGTGATGCTGGGAGGGCAGCAGGTGCTGGAAGGGTGGAGGTGCTGGGAGGGCCGGAGGTGCTGGGAGGGCGGAGGTGATGCTGGGAGAGCAGCAGGTGCTGGGAGGGCAGGAGTTTCTGGTAGGGCAGGAGGTGCTGGGAGGGCAGGAGGTGCTGGGAGGGCAGGAGATGGATAGGTGATGCTGGGAGGGCAGGAGGTGCTGGGAGGGCAGGAGATGCTGGGAGGGCAGAAGATGCTAGGAGGGCAGGTGATGCTGGGAGGGTAGGTGATGCTGCCAGGGCAGAAGATGCTGGCAAGGCAGGAGGTGCTCGAAAGTCAGAAGGTGCTGGAAGAGCAGGTGATGCTGGGAGGATAGTTATTGCTGGGAGGGCAGGAGGTGCCCGGAGGGCAGAAGATGCTGGGAGGGCAGGTGATGCTGGGAGGGCAGCAGGTGCTGGCAGGGCAGGAGGTGCTGGGAGGGCGGAGGTGCTGGGAGGGCAGGAGATGTTGGAAGAGTAGAAGATACTGGGAGGGCAGGAGGTGCTCGGAGGGCAGGAGGTGCTCAGAGGGCAGGCGATGCTGGGGAGGCTGGAGGTGCTGGGAGGGCAAGAGCTACTCGGAGTGCAGGAGGTGCTGGGAGGGCAGGCGATGCTCGAAGGGCAGAAGGTGCTGGGAGGGTAGGTATTGCTGGGAGGGCAGGAGGTGCTCGGAGGGCAGGTGATGCTGGGAGGGCAGCAGATGCTGGCAGGGCAGGAGGTGCTGGGGGGGCAGAAGGAGCTGGGAGGGCAGGAGGTGCTGGAAGGGTAGGAGGTGCTGGGAGGGCAGGAGGTGCTGGGAGGGCAGGCGATGCTGGGAGGGTAGATGGTGATGCTGGGAGGGCAGCAGGTGCTGGAAGGGCAGCAGGTGCTGGAAGGGTGGAGATGCTCGGAGGGCCAGAGGTGCTGGGAGGGCAGGAGATGCTGGGAGGGCAGGTCATGCTAGGAGGGCAGGAGATGCTCAGAGGGCAGAGATGCTGAGAGGGTAGGCAATGCTGGAAGGGCAGGAGATGCTGGGAGGGCAGGTGATGCTGGGAGGACAGGAAGTGTTGGAAGGGCAGGAGTTGCTCCGAGAGCAGGAGATGCTGGGAGGGCAGGAGGTGCTGGAAGGGCAGGAGATGCTGGGAGGGCAGGAGGTGCTGGGAGGGCAGGAGGTGCTGGGAGGGCGGAGGTGCTGGGAGAGCAGCAGATGCTGGGAGGGCAGCAGATGCTGGGAGGGCAGGTCATGCTAGGAGGGCAGGAAATGCTCAGAGGGCAGAGATGCTGAGAGGGTAGGCAATGCAGGGAGGGCAGGAAGTGCTGGAAGGGCAGGAGATGCTCCGAGAGCAGGAGGTGCTGGGAGGGCAGGAGGTGCTGGGAGGGCAGCCGGTGCTGGGAGGGCAGGAGGTGCTGGGAGGGCAGGAGATGCTGGGAGGGCAGGTCATGCCAGGAGGGCAGGAGATGCTCAGAGGGCAGAGATGCTGAGAGGGTAGGCAATGCTGGAAGGGCAGGAGATGCTGGGAGGACAGGAAGTGCTGGAAGTGCAGGAGATGCTCCGATAGCAGGAGGTGCTGGAAGGGCAGGAGATGCTGGGAGGGCAGGAGGTGCTGGAAGGGCAGGAGGTGCTGGAAGGGCAGGAGATGCTGGGAGGGCAGGAGATGCTGGGAGGGCAGGTCATGCTAGGAGGGCAGGAAATGCTCAGAGGGCAGAGATGCTGAGAGGGTAGGCAATGCAGGGAGGGCAGGAGGTGCTCGGAGGGCAGGAGGTGCTCGGAGGGCAGGCGATGCTGGGAAGGCTGGAGGTGCTGGGAGGGCAAGAGCTACTCGGAGTGCAGGAGGTGCTGGGAGGGCAGGCGATGCTCGAAGGGCAGAAGGTGCTGGGAGGGTAGGTATTGCTGGGAGGGCAGGAGGTGCTCGGAGGGCAGAAGATGCTTGGAGGACAGGTGATGCTGGGAGGGCAGCAGGTGCTGGCAGGGCAGGAGGTGCTGGGAGGGCAGAAGGAGCTGGGAGGGCAGGAGGTGCTGGGAGGGTAGATGGTGATGCTGGGAGGGCAGCAGGTGCTGGAAGGGTGGAGATGCTCGGAGGGCCGGAGGTGCTGGGAGGGCAGCAGATGCTGGGAGGGCAGCAGATGCTGGGAAGGCAGGTCATGCTAGGAGGGCAGGAGATGCTCAGAGGGCAGAGATGCTGAGAGGGTAGGCAATGCTGGAAGGGCAGGAAATGCTGGGAGGGCAGGTGATGCTGGGAGGACAGGAAGTGTTGGAAGGGCAGGAGATGCTCCGAGAGCAGGAGATGCTGGGAGGGCGGAGGTGCTGGGAGGGCAGCAGATGCTGGGAGGGCAGGTCATGCTAGGAGGGCAGGAAATGCTCAGAGGGCAGAGATGCTGAGAGGGTAGGCAATGCAGGAAGTGCTGGAAGGGCAGGAGATGCTCCGAGAGCAGGAGATGCTGGGAGGGCAGCAGGTGCTGGGAGGGCAGGAGATGCTGGGAGAGCGGAGGTGCTGGGAGGGCAGCAGATGCTGGGAGGGCAGGTCATGCTAGGAGGGCAGGAAATGCTCAGAGGGCAGAGATGCTGAGAGGGTAGGCAATGCTGGAAGGGCAGGAGATGCTGGGAGGACAGGAAGTGCTGGAAATGCAGGAGATGCTCCGAGAGCAGGAGGTGCTGGAAGGGCAGGAGATGCTGGGAGGGCAGGAGGTGCTGGGAGGGCAGGAGGTGCTGGGAGGGCAGCAGGTGCTGGCAGGGCAGGAGATGCTGGGAGGGCAGGAGATGCTGGGAGGGCGGAGGTGCTGGGAGGGCAGGTCATGCTAGGAGGGCAGGAAATGCTCAGAGGGCAGAGATGCTGAGAGGGTAGGCAATGCAGGGAGGGCAGGAAGTTCTGGAAGGGCAGGAGGTGCTGGGAGGGCAGGAGGTGCTGGGAGGGCAGGTGATACTGGGAGGGCAGATGGTGCTGGGAGGGCAGGTGGTGCTGGGAGGGCAGGAGATGCTGGGAGGGCAGGTGGTGCTGGGAGGGTAGCAGATGCTGGGAGGGCAGCAGATGCTCGGAGGGCAGGAGGTGCTGGTAGGGCAGAAGATGCTCGGAGGGAAGGAGGTGCTGGAAGGAAAGAAGATGCTGGGAGGGCAGGAGGTGCTGGGAGGGCAGGAGATGCTCGGAGGGCAGGGGATGCTCAGAGGGCAGAGGTGCTGGGAGGGCAGGCGATGCTAGGAGGGCAGGAGGTGCAGGAAGGGCAGGCGATGCTCAGAGGGCAGGAGGTGTTTGGAGGGCAGGGGATGCTCAGAGGGCAGGAGGTGCTGGGAGGGCGGCAGACATTATATGGAGCTGTGCTGGAATCTCAGCAATGCAATCAGGCTATTCTACCAGAAGCTCCACCTCCTCCTTCCCTAGCAACTGTGCAGAGTCCCTAGCAACCAGCACAGAACAGCCCAGAGCCTGCAGTGTGTGAGGAGAGGTAATGTATACATTATATACAGCCAGGGGATTATATGTCCTGTATAATGTGTATTATATGCTGCTGCCATATTCCACATACTGCTAATATACCCCACACTGTATAATATATATACCTCTCTATACACCACACTGTATAATATACCCCTCTATACACCGCACTGTATAATATATACCCCTCTATACACCGCACTGTATAATATATACCCCTCTATACACTGCACTGTATAATATATACCCTCTATACACCGCACTGTATAATATATACACCTCTATACACCGCCCTGTATAATATATACCCCTTTATACACCGCACTGTATAATATATACCCTCTATACACCGCACTGTATAATATATACACCTCTATACACCACGCTGTATAATATATACCCCCCTATACACCACACTGTATAATATATACCCCTCTATACACCACACTGTATAATATATACCCCTCTATACGCCGCACTGTATAATATATACCCCTCTATACACCGCACTGTATAATATATACACCTCTATACACCACACTGTATAATATATACCCCTCTATACACCACACTGTATAATATATACCCCTCTATACACCACACTGTATAATATATACCCCTCTATACACCACACTGTATAATATATACCCCCCTATACACCACACTGTATAATATATACCCCTCTATACACCGCACTGTATAATATATACCCCTCTATACACCACACTGTATAATATATACCCCTCTATACGCCGCACTGTATAATATATACCCCTCTATACACCGCACTGTATAATATATACACCTCTATACACCACACTGTATAATATATACCCCTCTATACACCACACTGTATAATATATACCCCTCTATACACCGCACTGTATAATATATACCCCTCTATACACCGCACTGTATAATATATACCCCTCTATACACCACACTGTATAATATATACCCCTCTATACACCGCACTGTATAATATATACCACTCTATACACCGCACTGTATAATATATACCCCTCTATACACCGCACTGTATAATATATACCCCTCTATACACCGCACTGTATAATATATACCACTCTATACACCGCACTGTATAATATATACCCCTCTATACACCGCACTGTATAATATATACCCCTCTATACCCCGCCCTGTATAATATATACCCCTCTATACACCGCACTGTATAATATATACCCCTCTATACACCGCACTGTATAATATATACCTCTCTATACACCACCCTGTATAATATATACCCCTCTATACCCCGCCCTGTATAATATATACCCCTCTATACACCACACTGTATAATATATACCCCTCTATACACCACACTGTATAATATATACCTCTCTATACACCGCACTGTATAATATATACCCTCTATACACCGCACTGTATAATATATACCCCTCTATACACCGCACTGTATAATATATACCCCTCTATACACCACACTGTATAATATATACCCCTCTATACACCACACTGTATAATATATACCCCTCTATACACCACACTGTATAATATATACCCCTCTATACACCACACTGTATAATATATACCCCTCTATACACCACACTGTATAATATATACCCCCCTATACACCACACTGTATAATATATACCCCTCTATACACCACACTGTATAATATATACCCCTCTATACACCACACTGTATAATATATACCCCTCTATACACCGCACTGTATAATATATACCCCTCTATACACCGCACTGTATAATATATACCCCTCTACACACCGCACTGTATAATATATACCCCTCTATACACCGCACTGTATAATATATACCCCTCTATACACCGCACTGTATAATATATACCCCTCTATACACCGCACTGTATAATATATACCCCTCTATACACCACACTGTATAATATATACCTCTCTATACACCTTACTGTATAATATATACCCTCTATACACTGCACTGTATAATATATACCCCTCTATACACCGCACTGTATAATATATACCTCTCCATACACCGCACTGTATAATATATACCCCTCTATACACCGCACTGTATAATATATACCCCTCTATACACCGCACTGTATAATATATACCCTCTATACACCGCACTGTATAATATATACCCCTCTACACACCGCACTGTATAATATATACCCCTCTACACACCGCACTCAATAATATATACCCCTCTATACACCGCACTGTATAATATATACCCCTCTATACACCACACTGTATAATATATACCCTCTATACACAGCACTGTATAATATATACCCCTCTATACACCGCACTGTATAATATATACCCCTCTATACACCGCACTGTATAATATATACCCCTCTACACACCGCACTGTATAATATATACCCCTCTATACACCTCACTGTATAATATATACCCCTCTACACACCGCACTCAATAATATATACCCCTCTACACACCGCACTGTATAATATATACCCCTCTACACACCGCACTGTATAATATATACCCCTCTATACACCGCACTGTATAATATATACCCCTCTATACACCGCACTGTATAATATATACCCCTCTATACACCGCGCTGTATAATATATACCCCTCTATACACCGCACTGTATAATATATACCCCTCTATACACCGCACTGTATAATATATACCCCTCTATACACCGCACTGTATAATATATACCCCTCTATACACCGCACTGTATAATATATACCCCTCTACACACCGCACTGTATAATATATACCCCTCTATACACCACACTGTATAATATATACCCCTCTATACACCGCACTGTATAATATATACCCCTCTATACACCACACTGTATAATATATACCCCTCTATACACCGCACTGTATAATATATACCCCTCTATACACCGCACTGTATAATATATACCCCTCTATACGCCGCACTGTATAATATATACCCCTCTATACACCGCACTGTATAATATATACCACTCTATACACCACACTGTATAATATATACCTTTCTATACACCGCACTGTATAATATATACCCCTCCATACACCGCACTGTATAATATATACCCCTCTATACACCGCACTGTATAATATATACCCCTCCATACACCACACTGTATAATATATACCCCTCTATACACCACACTGTATAATATATACCACTCTATACACCACACTGTATAATATATACCCCTCTATACACCGCACTGTATAATATATACCCTCTATACACCGCACTGTATAATATATACCCCTCTACACACCGCACTGTATAATATATACCCCTCTACACACCGCACTCAATAATATATACCCCTCTATACACCGCACTGTATAATATATACCCCTCTATACACCGCACTGTATAATATATACCCCTCTATACACCGCACTGTATAATATATACCCCTCTATACACCGCACTGTATAATATATACCCCTCTATACACCGCACTGTATAATATATACCCCTCTATACACCACACTGTATAATATATACCCCCCTATACACCACACTGTATAATATATACCCCTCTATACACCACACTGTATAATATATACCCCTCTATACACCACACTGTATAATATATACCCCTCTATACACCGCACTGTATAATATATACCCCTCTATACACCGCACTGTATAATATATACCCCTCTACACACCGCACTGTATAATATATACCCCTCTATACACCGCACTGTATAATATATACCCCTCTATACACCGCACTGTATAATATATACCCCTCTATACACCGCACTGTATAATATATACCCCTCTATACACCACACTGTATAATATATACCTCTCTATACACCTTACTGTATAATATATACCCTCTATACACTGCACTGTATAATATATACCCCTCTATACACCGCACTGTATAATATATACCTCTCCATACACCGCACTGTATAATATATACCCCTCTATACACCGCACTGTATAATATATACCCCTCTATACACCGCACTGTATAATATATACCCTCTATACACCGCACTGTATAATATATACCCCTCTACACACCGCACTGTATAATATATACCCCTCTACACACCGCACTCAATAATATATACCCCTCTATACACCGCACTGTATAATATATACCCCTCTATACACCACACTGTATAATATATACCCTCTATACACAGCACTGTATAATATATACCCCTCTATACACCGCACTGTATAATATATACCCCTCTATACACCGCACTGTATAATATATACCCCTCTACACACCGCACTGTATAATATATACCCCTCTATACACCTCACTGTATAATATATACCCCTCTACACACCGCACTCAATAATATATACCCCTCTACACACCGCACTGTATAATATATACCCCTCTACACACCGCACTGTATAATATATACCCCTCTATACACCGCACTGTATAATATATACCCCTCTATACACCGCACTGTATAATATATACCCCTCTATACACCGCGCTGTATAATATATACCCCTCTATACACCGCACTGTATAATATATACCCCTCTATACACCGCACTGTATAATATATACCCCTCTATACACCGCACTGTATAATATATACCCCTCTACACACCGCACTGTATAATATATACCCCTCTATACACCACACTGTATAATATATACCCCTCTATACACCGCACTGTATAATATATACCCCTCTATACACCACACTGTATAATATATACCCCTCTATACACCGCACTGTATAATATATACCCCTCTATACACCGCACTGTATAATATATACCCCTCTATACGCCGCACTGTATAATATATACCCCTCTATACACCGCACTGTATAATATATACCACTCTATACACCACACTGTATAATATATACCTTTCTATACACCGCACTGTATAATATATACCCCTCCATACACCGCACTGTATAATATATACCCCTCTATACACCGCACTGTATAATATATACCCCTCCATACACCACACTGTATAATATATACCCCTCTATACACCACACTGTATAATATATACCACTCTATACACCACACTGTATAATATATACCCCTCTATACACCGCACTGTATAATATATACCCTCTATACACCGCACTGTATAATATATACCCCTCTACACACCGCACTGTATAATATATACCCCTCTACACACCGCACTCAATAATATATACCCCTCTATACACCGCACTGTATAATATATACCCCTCTATACACCACACTGTATAATATATACCCCTCTATACACCACACTGTATGATATATACCCCTCTATACACCACACTGTATGATATATACCCCTCTATACACCGCACTGTATAATATATACCCCTCTATACACCGCACTGTATAATATATACCCCTCCATACACCGCACTGTATAATATATACCACTCTATACACCACACTGTATAATATATACCCCTCTATACACCGCACTGTATAATATATACCCCTCCATACACCGCACTGTATAATATATACCCCTCTATACACCACACTGTATAATATATACCCCTCTATACACCGCACTGTATAATATATACCCCTCTATACACCACACTGTATAATATATACCCCTCTATACACCACGCTGTATAATATATACCCCTCCATACACCGCACTGTATAATATATACCCCTCTATACACCGCACTGTATAATATATACCCCTCCATACACCGCACTGTATAATATATACCCCTCTATACACCACACTGTATAATATATACCGCTCTATACACCGCACTGTATAATATATACCCCTCTATACACCGCACTGTATAATATATACCCCTCTATACACCTTACTGTATAATATATACCGCTCTATACACCGCACTGTATAATATATACCTCTCCATACACCACACTGTATAATATATACCTCTCTATACACCGCCCTGTATAATATATACCCCCCTATACACCACACTGTATAATATATACCCTCTATACACTGCACTGTATAATATATACCCCTCTATACACTGCACTGTATAATATATACCCCTCTATACACCGCACTGTATAATATATACCCCTCTATACACCGCACTGTATAATATATACCCCTCTATACACCGCCCTGTATAATATATACCCCTCTATACACCACACTGTATAATATATACCCCTCTATACACCGCGCTGTATAATATATACCCCTCTATACACCGCACTGTATAATATATACCGCTCTATACACCGCACTGTATAATATATACCCCTCTATACACCGCACTGTATAATATATACCCCTCTATACACCGCACTGTATAATATATACCCCTCTATACACCACACTGTATAATATATACCCCTCTATACACCACACTGTATAATATATACCGCTCTATACACCGCACTGTATAATATATACCCCTCTATACACCGCACTGTATAATATATACCCCTCTATACACCTTACTGTATAATATATACCGCTCTATACACCGCACTGTATAATATATACCTCTCCATACACCACACTGTATAATATATACCTCTCTATACACCGCCCTGTATAATATATACCCCCCTATACACCACACTGTATAATATATACCCTCTATACACTGCACTGTATAATATATACCCCTCTATACACTGCACTGTATAATATATACCCCTCTATACACCGCACTGTATAATATATACCCCTCTATACACCGCACTGTATAATATATACCCCTCTATACACCGCCCTGTATAATATATACCCCTCTATACACCACACTGTATAATATATACCCCTCTATACACCGCGCTGTATAATATATACCCCTCTATACACCGCACTGTATAATATATACCGCTCTATACACCGCACTGTATAATATATACCCCTCTATACACCGCACTGTATAATATATACCCCTCTATACACCGCACTGTATAATATATACCCGATATATAGCCCCAATGAGAATTTTCCTTAATTTCCATTATTGGTGTCACAGACAATAACTATTTTAGTAATACGCATAGAGATTATAAATTATGTTTTCCTTAAGAACTGTTATGTTTGCCATCTCGTTAAAGAGAATCTGTATTGTTAAAATCGCACAAAAGTAAACATACCAGTGCGTTAGGGGACATCTCCTATTACCCTCTGTCACAATTTCACCGCTCCCCGCCGCATTAAAAGTGGTTAAAAACAGTTTTAAAAAGTTTGTTTATAAACAAACAAAATGGCCACCAAAACAGGAAGTAGGTTGATGTACAGTATGTCCACACATAGAAAATACATCCATACACAAGCAGGCTGTATACAGCATTCCTTTTGAATCTCAAGAGATCATTTGTGTGTTTCTTTCCCCCTGCAGTTCTCATGCACTGAAGTTTCAGGCTGCTCTTTTCTTCCTGCAAACAGCTTTGCCCTTGTCTGTAATTCTTCAGTATGTGAAAGCCCAGCCAGCTCAGAGAACGATTTATCCAGCTTGTAAAAGATAAGAGAGAAGAGAGAAGCTGCTCTAATCTAAATAATACATAGGCAGTGTGCAGAGAGGGGCCTGAAAGGGGGAGTTCATAGCAGAACCACAACACTGAAGAACTTGGCAGCCTTCCAGACACAGGCTGACAAGTCTGACAAGGGAAAGATACATTGATTTATTACAGAGACTGTGATAGCAGAAAGTGCTGCAGTAAGCCAGAACACATTAGAATAGCTTTTTGAACTTGTAGGATGATAAAAAACAGGATGCAATTTTTGTTACGGAGTCTCTTTAACCACTTCACAACTGAGGGGTTTTACCCCTTCAGCATCCAAGCAATTTTCACCTTTCAGCTCCTTCCATTCATTTGCCAATAACTTTATCTCTACTTATCAGAATGAAATGTGTTAAATGTGTTTTTTTTTTTATCACTAATTAGGCTTACTTTGGGTGGTACATTATGCCAAGAATTTTTTTATTCTAAATGTTTTTTAATGGAAAAATAAGAAAAAAATTGGAAAAAAATCCTTATGTTTCAGTTTTCGGTCATTATAATTTTTAAATAATGCATGCTACCGTAATTAGAATCCACGTAATTAATGTGCCCATTTGTACCGGTTATTACACCATTTAAATGATGTCCCTATCACAATGTCTGGTGCCAATATTTTATTAGGAAATAAAGATGCATTTTTTTTCAGTTTTGCATCCATCATTAATAAAAAGCCCATAATTTATAAAGTAACAGTATTATACCGTCTTGACATACATATTAAAAAAGTTCAGTCCCTAAGAAAACTATTAATGCATTTTTTATAATTGTAAATTTATTTCATTGTATTTTTTTTACAAAAAAAATAAATGTTGGTAACTATTGGGGAGTGTGGGAGGTAAGGGGTTAATTTAAAATGTAAAAACAGGTCTTTGCATTTAAAAAAAGTACTTTTAGATGTAGTTTTACTATTTGGCCACAAGATGGCCTCAGTCTTTTTTTTGTTATATGTCCTGTAAGCGAAATATGTATGCTTACAGGAAGTGTACTGAAGATGGGAAACTTTTATTTATTAGAATGATCGTGCAGCTTCTCATAAAAGGCGCCGATAATTGCTACGGGGACTTAGATCAATGATTAGGAATTGCTTTCCCATTCATTGATCTCCTGGCGGGCAGATGGCAACATGAACGAGCGCACAAATAAGCGGGAGCGCTTTCAGCAGTGGTAGCAGCGGGAGTACGTATATTTACTCCCCTGGGCGGTTAGATGAAGTCTGCAGGGGAGTAGATATACTGTACTGGAGCTGTGAAGTGGTTAATGATGGATCCTTTGTGTCACCATGAGAGTTAGGCTGATATGTACCTGCAGGATTGAGCTTACAGGACTTGCAGGGATGACACAAGTACAGGACAGAGAGTTCAAAGGTTAAAGCTGTCTTTGTAGATAGGGATGGCTGCATAGAACAGCTTTACTGCCCCTCACTGAGCCGCCCCTAAATTTCTGGTGCCCTAGGCCATGGCCTATGTGGCCTTGCCAGAAATCCGGCCCTGATTGTAGTGTGTTGTGTTGGTGGTATAATGGTTAGGATAGCAGCCTACCAAGTAGTAGGCCTGGGTTCGATTCCCAGCCAATGTATGTGAGTAGGCTTTTGAAATCCTACAAATCCCTAAACAAGCTCATTTTTCTCTTGAATATATCATAATGGTACATGCTAGGCTGGCTTCAGCATGTAGCATTGTAGTGTGTTGTGTTGGTGGTATAATGGTTGGGATAGCAGCATACAGAGCGGTAGGCCTGGGTTCAATTCCCAGCCAATGTGAGTTGGCTTTTAACATCCTGCAAATCCTTAAGCAAGCTAATTTTTCTCTTGGATATATTATTATTATTATTTATTGTATTTATAAAGCGCCAACATATTACGCAGCGCTGAACAATAAATATATACAATGATACAAGGATGACATACATAGGGTTATACACATAGAACAAAGTTATACATGCAAATTGTACAAAATACATGATCATGCAATATGGGCTGGTTAGGTAGGCCCAGTAATACAAGTACAGGCTGTCATAGGACAGGAGCACATGATCCTGTAGATTACACTAGGGAGTGGAGGACCCTGCCAGAGGCTTACAATCTAAAGGGAGGGGTGGAAACACTAGGGGGGGCTGTTAAATATTCCTTAGAGAGTTACTGTGTGGTAGGAGGTGGGTAGGCCATCATAAAGAGGTGGGTTTTGAGGGCTTGCTTGAATGTGTTGAAAGAGGGAGCAAGTCTGATGGGTGGTGGAAGGGCATTCCAGAGGGTGGGGGCAGCTCTTGAGAAATCCTGCAGGCGGGCATGGGAGTGTGAAATGCGCGGGGTGGTGAGGCGAAGGTCGTTGGAGGAACGGAGGGGGCGACCTGGTGTATACTTGTGAACAAGCTCCGAGATGTAGGTAGGGCATGTTTTGTGCACAGATTTATACGCCAGGCATAGAATCTTGAAACTATATCATAATGGTACATGCTAGGCTGGCTTCAGCATGTAGTGTTGCTGGTGGTATAGTGGTGAAGAGAGCTACCTACCACGCACTCAGACCTGGGTTCAATTCCCGGCCAAGGTATGTAAGCTGGCTTTTGAAATACTACAATTCCCTGGAAGACGAGGAGGGAGAAAGGAGTAGAAATATCTGTTATTAGGCAGTAATCAGTTTGGTGGGGAAACAAATCTGAATTCCGTAAAATTCCACGGAATACCGTTTTAGCCCTGTAGCAATTCCGTTCCGTCATATCGGAACCGGAATCATCAAATTCCGGCCCGGAATCGCGGAATTCAGCGACCATCCCTAGTCTAAACTCCGATGTGGAAATCTTTGCTTTTTAAAATGCATCTTTATGTTTTTACTCTTAATGGCACAATATGGAGAAATGTGGGTGGAGTTAGGGAGCATAAGAAGGGAGAGCAGCCAATGGAAACATGACCTGAAGAAGGTAGGCAGTCCCTACCGAAACGCGTTGGCTATTGGCTTAGAGTGTGGTGACGTCACCCCCACCGGACTCCGTGTGCGGCTGCTTTGGATATCGGCAGTGCGATCCAGCCACGAGTCACCGGCCGGGGCTCAGACTGCCAAAGACCACACAAAAAGCTCCGAGGCTCGGGACCTCCTCCGCTCCCTCTCCAGGTTACGTGAGTTGACTGGTGAGCTGCTGATGCAGCAGAAGCTACGCAGTATAACTATATACATTGAAATAACAGAGACATAGACTGCATTTACAGAACGGTGCAGCACAAGTGATGAACTAGATCAGCTGCAACTACAATACGGAAACAATTATTGGAGACGCAAAATCCCTTTTTCAAGTGGCGCCAGGAGATGGCGCAGGAATTGAATAAAGCACTATCTGGACCACAATTTTAACAGAGTTAATATTTATTCACATATGGAACTGGTATCAGTAGATCAGTCTAGTTAGTTAGTCCTAGGATTTACAGTGAGTTGCAAAAGTATTCGGCCCCCTTGAAGTTTTCCACATTTTGTCATATTACTGCCACAAACATGAATCAATTTTATTGGAATTCCGTGTGAAAGACCAACACAAAGTGGTGTACACGTGAGAAGTGGAACGAAAATCATACATGATTCCAAACATTTTTTACAAATAACTGCAAAGTGGGGTGTGCATAATTATTCAGCCCCCTTTGGTCTGAGTGCAGTCAGTTGCCTATAGACATTGCCTGATGAGTGCTAATGACTAAATAGAGTGCACCTGTGTTTAATCTAATGTCAGTACAAATACAGCTGCTCTGTGAGGGCCTCAGAGGTTGCCTAAGGCCTAGTGCACACCAGAGCGGTTCTGCTGCGGTTTGCGATCCGCTTGCGGGTGCGGATCCGCTAGGGTAATGTATTTCAATGGGCTGGTGCACACCAGATCGGGAGGCGTTTTGCAGAAACGCATACTCCCGGGCTGCTGCAGATTTTGGATTGCGGATGCGTTTCTGCCTCAATGTTAAGTATAGGAAAAACGCAAACCGCTCTGAAAAACGGCACTTCAGAGCGGTTTGCCAGGCGTTTTTTGTTACAGTAGCTGTTCAGTAACAGCTTTACTGTAACAATTTATGAAATCTACTACACCAAAAACGCTTCACAAAACCGCAAAACGCTACAGAAAAAGAAGAAAAAGCGTTTCAAAATCTGCTAGCATTTTGCGGATCTGCTAGCGGTTTTTGGTGTGCACCAGGCCTAAGAGAATATTGGGAGCAACAACACCATGAAGTCCAAAGAACACACAAGACAGGTCAGGGATCAAGTTATTGAGAAATTTAAAGCAGGCTTAGGCTACAAAAAGATTTCCAAAGCCTTGAACATCCCACGGAGCACTGTTTAAGCTGGACGAGCTGCAGAGATCTACAGCTCAGGTGGGAGACTCTCTCCATAGGACAACTATTAGTCATACACTGTACAAAGTTGGCCTTTATGGAAGAGTGGCAAGAAGAAAGGCATTGTTAACAGAAAGCATAAGAAGTCCCATTTGCAGTTTGCCACAAGCCATGTGGGGGACACAGCAAACATGTGGAAGAAGGCGCTCTGGTCAGATGAGACCAAAATGGAACTTTTTGGCCAAAATGCAAAACGCTATGTGTGGCGGAAAACTAACACTGCACATCACTCTGAACACACCATCCCCACTGTCAAATATGGTGGTGGCAGCATCATGCTCTGGGGGTGCATCTCTTCAGCAGGGACAGGGAAGCTGGTCAGAGTGGATGGGAAGATGGATGGAGCCAAATACAGGGCAAACTTGGAAAAAAAAACCTCTTGGAGACTGCAAAAGACTTGAGACTGGGGCGGAGGTTCACCTTCCAGCAGGACAATGACCCTAAACATAAAGCCAGGGCAACAATGGAATGGTTTAAAACAAAACATATCCATGTGTTAGAATGGCCCAGTCAAAGTCCAGATCTAAATCCAGTCGAGAATCTGTGGCAAGATCTGAAAACTGCTGTTCACAAACGCTGTCCATCTAATCTGACTGAGCTGGAGCTGTTTTGCAAAGAAGAATGGGCAAGGATTTCAGTCTCTAGATGTGCAAAGCTG
Organism: Hyperolius riggenbachi; assembly: GCF_040937935.1. Lineage (NCBI taxonomy): Eukaryota > Metazoa > Chordata > Amphibia > Anura > Hyperoliidae > Hyperolius > Hyperolius riggenbachi. The sequence continues at coordinate 3,771,588 of NC_090647.1, read as the reverse complement.
GTAGAGACATAACCTAAAAGACTGGCAGCTGTAATTGCAGCAAAAGGTGGTTCTACAAAGTATTGACTCAGGGGCACTGGCATATCCAGACGGGGGTTCTGGATGTATGGAACACCCCCCTGAGACTCCTGTACCTTTAAAAAAAAATTCCCTGAAATCGCTGAAGCAGACAAGCTGGTAAATATACAGAGGCTTGCCTGCAGGGTCTGTGGGAAAAACTCAGCTCTTTCCCTATTGTGAAGACTGCATGTAGACAGCTACATAAGGTATGTCACAGGTTGAAAAGTTTTTGACAGTCCCTAAACTCCAGGAGGGCTGCCTGCAGCTTGTGTGAGAGGCTGACCATCCCTTACATCCTCCACACCCCTATGTACGGTATACCTATATCATTCCCCTATTCCCACAATCCTCCCCACCATTTTGCTTTGGCAATGCTAAATGTATTTAGTCCTGCCAATAAAGCTTTTTTTGGATTTGGCTGGCAGGGACAGGAGACACAGTACATGCAAGTAGCCCCTGTGTGATGTGGGACTGCAATACAGATACGCTATCTGCTCTATCTCAGTCTCTCCATTCCACCTGGGGGGGCAGGGATGCTCGGATGTGCCTCATCCACGAATTCGGCAATCCGCGTGGTTGCAAAAAAAAAAATCCGCATTCGGCCCCGCCGCATGCGGATTTTCGTCCGCGTCCACGCAACCACGCGGATTTTCTGCCGTGAATGGCGTAATCACGCGTGGATTCCCGCCCGGAGGCGGATTTTCTTTTAACGTTAATAACAAAGCCCCCATACATGCTACAATCCCCCAAATTGCATGGATTATCGAGGTGATAAGGGGCAACATAACTTCAACATAAACAATTCCCCCCAATTTTTTTTTTTTTTTATGGCTTTTAAAGACAAATCACCACTGTAAATGGGGCTATTAATTGGTAATACGTGGTTTTAAAAAGGGATATACGCGTTAAGCAGTCAAAGATGTGAAGGCGAGTTCCAATGGCACTTGGCGGCGAAGGTACCGCTGGAGGAAGATGAGTGGCTGACGCCAAAAAGGCTCCAGAGAGGTTTTTGTAATTTTTTTTTTTTTTTTGCAGCAATTAGCAATGACATCGCAGCAGAGTTGTCAGTGGACACGGGCAGTGTGAACGCAGAGTGCAGTGGTGGTAGCGACTGAGTCAGGAGAAGGACTATGCGGGCAGTCAGTTCAGCAGCACAGAAGGACCACGGCAACATACTGGTAGTAGTAGTAGCAGCACAGCGTCATAGTGCTGGCCAAAAAATTAAATGCACCCGGTTACCCGGGCAGTGTGAACGCAGACAGAGTACATTGGTGGAAGCGAGTGAGTCAGGAGGAGGAGGACAATGCCGGCGGTCAATTCAGCAGCACAGAAGGACCATGGCAACATACTGGTGGTAGTAGTAGTAGCAGCACAGCGTCATAGTGCTGGCCAAAAAATTAAATGCACCCGGTGACCCGGGCCGTGATAACGCAGACAGAGTACATTGGTGGTACCGTGGTAGCGACTGAGTCAGGAGGAGGAGGAGGACAAAGCGGGCGTTCAGTTCAGCAGCAGCAGCAGCAGCACAGAAGGACCATGGCAACATACTGGTGGTGGTAGTAGTAACAGCACAGCGTCATAGTGCTGGCCAAAAAATTAAATGCACCCGGTGACCCGGGCAGTGTGAACGCAGAGTGCAGCAGCGGGAAGCGACTGAGTCAGGAGGAGGAGGACAATGCAGGCGGTCAGTTCAGCAGCAGCAGCACAGAAGGACCATGCCAACATACTGGTGGTAGTAGTAGCAGCACAGCGTCATAGTGCTGGCCAAAAAATTAAATGCACCCAGTGACCCGGGCATATACAACTAGGTCACTGAAGGATGCAGTGGGCACAGTACAAGGTCACTGAAGGATGCAGTGGGCACTGGATATACAACTAGGTCACTGAAGGATGCAGTGGGCACAGTACAAGGTCACTGAAGGATGCAGTGGGCACAGTACAAGGTCACTGAAGGATGCAGTGGGCACAGCAGTGGGCACTGGATATACAACTAGGTCACTGAAGGATGCAGTGGGCATAGTACAAGGTCACTGAAGGATGCAGTGGGCACAGCAGTGGGCACTGGATATACAACTAGGTCACTGAAGGATGCAGTGGGCACAGTACAAGGTCACTGAAGGATGCAGTGGGCACAGCAGTGGGCACTGGATATACAACTAGGTCACTGAAGGATGCAGTGGGCACAGTACAAGGTCACTGAAGGATGCAGTGGGCACAGCAGTGGGCACTGGATATACAACTAGGTCACTGAAGGAAGCAGTGGGCACAGTACAAGGTCACTGAAGGATGCAGTGGGCACAGCAGTGGGCACTGGATATACAACTAGGTCACTGAAGGATGCAGTGGGCACACAAGGATGTCACACTGTGTAATGAGATGCTTATATGCCAGCGAGCGAGCAGTGGGCACTGGGCACGGCACAAGGTCACTGACAGAATGAATGAACAGTGCTGGCAGAGAGTGGCGGCGCCGGCGGTGTGACTGGCTGTCTGCAAATAGTACAAGTGTATAACTGTCACTGGAATATACAAGTGAACACTGCAGCTGCACTAACCTGCCTGCCTGCACTACACACGGATAATCCCCACTCCCACTACACTGACTACACTGCAGCACTGAACCTGCCTGCACTACACACAGTTAAATAATCACTAGACTCCCACACTCCCACTACACTACACTGACTACAACTAACTACAGCATTCACTCACTGACTAGCTAACTGTGTACAGTATAAGAGCAGTGTTAGCAAAAAAAACGCTTTGTTTTTAACACAATAAATGCACTTGCTCAAACAACAATGGCCTGGAGATAATCCTCTCAGCACCACAGTCTAGTAGCAAGGACAGAGCTTTTCCATCATGGCCGCCGCTTTATATTCAGGAGGGGAGGGCATAGCTCCCCTCCTGTGATTGGTTGCTAGGGCCTGGCTGGGGCACTCTGATTGGCCTGCAATGTGTCACTTCCGCATAGTTCGGCGCATTTCCGCTAACCACGCCCTTAGCGCCGGGTTTCACGAGCGTGAATGCGGATTTCTGTCCGCATTCACGCGAAGCCGAAGCAGATTTTCGTGGTTGAAAATCTATTCACGGCTTAGCGTGTCCGAGGCGGAATGCGTCAAAATGGTCGTGAATCCACGCGTAAGCGTGATCACGACCTGGCGGTGAGCACCACTGCTGGGGGGCAATCTCCCCCCAGGCCCTCTTTCATTCAGTGATTTAGGGCTGGTGTCTGGTGCATTCAGGTTTGTTGTTGTAAGGCAATGCAAAATACTAGGCTAGCTGATAAAACTGCAATTAAAGGGCAGGCAAGCTGGTATATATACACAGCATGATGCAGAGCTTGCCTGGAGGGTCTGTGGGCAAAAATCTGTCCCTCCCCTATGTCATAATGACTGCATCTTGTTAAACAAGGTGAACATTTTTTGACAGTCCCTAGACTCCAGGAGGGCTGCTTTCTGACTTGTGTGAGAGACTGGCAGGGACAGGAGTCCTATTACAGGCAAGTTGCCTCTGTGTGATGTGGGACTGCAATACAGATAAGCTCTCTGCTCCATCTCAGGCTATTCTCAATTTCTCTCCACTCCTCTTCTCTCTGGGCTAGTGCATGCCGAAATCACAATAGCAATCGCTAGCAATTAGTGAGTGCGATTTTCAGAGCGATTTCTGAATGAATCACTCAAAAACATGCTACATGCAGTATACCTGCGATTTTGAAAAAATCACAACGCTGCTGTGGGAACACCCACATAGGGTAACATTAGCCAAGCGCTTTTCAAATCACTGTTGATTTGAAAAACGCTCAGAAGCCCTCTTGGTGTGCACCAGCCTCCCTCATTCACCTTTGTTTCCCTCTTCCCCTAGTGCTGGCTGTGTCTTCTTGTCATACAGGAAAGCTAAATAAAAGTGCAATCCTGGTGAGGCAAATTATTATTATTTAGTATTTATATAGCGCCGCCATCTTCCGCAGATGCATATATCCCTGCATCATATGGGTATCGCTTGCGCTATGTGACACTATGTAGCATATTCCACTGAATTGTCCAAACTAAGTCTATCTCCCGTTCCTCTCTCGGGGAGTTGTGCCAGCGCTGTCCCCCGTTCACATTTGCTGCTACCAGAAGCCCTCAGAAACACTAGTGTCCTTGAGTACTTCCAAAGATAGGCAGCTCCGTAATACGCCAGCGCACTTTTGTGCATGGGCAGTATGGAGCCACCTGTATTCAGAAGCACTCGGGGACATACGTGCTTCCGGACCTTTCAGGAACCCCCCCCTTAAAAATCCTGCGTTTGCCCCTGCAGGGGGGCTGAATAATTACGCACACACCACTTTGCAGTTATTTATTTGTAAAAAATGTTTGGAATGATGTATGATTTCCGTTCCACTTCTCACCTGTACACCACTTTGTGTTGGTCTGTCACGTGGAATTCCAATAAAACTGATTCATGTTTGTGGCAGTAATGTGACAAAATGTGGAAAACTTCAAGGGGGCCGAATACTTTTGCAAACCACTGTATTGGTACGTCTGGGCAGACTACTGGACAAATCACGGTGACCGTAGTATTCATGAATGTGGATAGGTTCTTATACATATTGTGTGTTTTATTAAAGAGTTGCATTAATTTTATGCAGAGGCGTATAGGTATTAATTACTATGGAATTATGAAGGGCCTGTCAGTCATTGAGCTGGGTTTGATCTTCCAGTGAATCTGACACTGAACTGTATCCAATGGCTGGCGGACCAACACCTGAACACCTTTGACCTTACAGCCTTTTACTTGAATATGTTTGTATTATAGTAGTTTTGTAGGTTCCTTCTACTTTTTAAACCACCCCTCTCTTGATCCAGTCCCACCAATTCACTTAGCTGGGCCACAAATGTGTGAGGACCTCGTCCCTTGAGGACTGGAGTAGGGCAGCCATAGTTTTAGGGATCACAGTTGCAGCAACAGTTTCTGTGACAGGTGCTTGTTTCCATAAAGGTGAAGTCACCACTCCCTTGTGTGTCTACACTCTCGGGGTTGATGAGGCTTTAGAAGGTGTGTGGAGAGTTTCCTTGTTGGAATGGTGGGGGGTTTGGAAGTTGAGTGTGAGGTGGGAACTGGGACAACCCCAGGATGTGACTCTTGGAGTTGATAAGGTTTTGAAAGGTGGGTGGAGAGTTGGAATGGTGGGGTGGGGTGGTGGGAAGTTGAGTGAGTGTGAGGTGGGAACTGGGACTACCTGAGGATGTGACTCTCGGGGTTGATGAGGCTTTGGGAGGTGTGTGGAAAGTTGGCTTGTTGGAATGGTGGGGAGGGATGTTTGGGGGTTGAGTGAGTGTGAGGTGGGAACTGGAACTACCTCAGGATGTAACTCTCAGGGTTGATGAGGCTTTGGAGGGTGGGTGGGGAGTTGGAATGGTGGGGTGGGGGGTTTCAAGGTTGAGTGAGTGTGAGGTGGGAACTGGAACTACCTCAGGATGTAACTCTCAGGGTTGATGAGGCTTTGGAGGGTGGGTGGGGAGTTGGAATGGTGGGGTGGGGGGTTTCAAGGTTGAGTGAGTGTGAGGTGGGAACTGGAACTACCTCAGGATGTGACTCTCGGAGTTGATGAGGCTTTGGAGGGCGGGTGGGGAGTTGGAATGGTGGGGTGGGGGGTTTCGAGGTTCGGGGTTGATGAGGCATTGGAAGGTGGGTGGAGTGTTGGAATGGTGGGGTGTTTGGGGGTTGGTTGGGGTGTTTGGGGGTTGAGTGAGTGTGAGGTGGGAACTGGAACTACCTCAGGATGTAACTCTCGGGGTTGATGAGGCTTTGGAAGGTGGGTGGAGAGTTGGCTTGTTGTAATGGTGGGGTTGGTTGGGGTGTTTGGGGGTTGAGTAAGTGTGGGGTGGGAACTGGAACTACCTCAGGATGTAACTCTCGGGGTTGATGAGGCTTTGGAAGGTGGGTGGAGAGACGGGTTGTTGGAATGGTGGGGGTGGGGTGTTCCGAGGTTGGGGGTTGATGAGGCATTGGAAGGTGGGTGGAGTGTTGGAATGGTGGGGTGTTTGGGGGTTGAGCGAGTGTGAGGTGGGAACTGGAACTACCTCAGGATGTAACTCTCGGGGTTGATGAGGCTTTGGAAGGTGGGTGGAGAGACGGGTTGTTGGAATGGTGGGGTGGGGTGTTCCGAGGTTGGGGGTTGATGAGGCATTGGAAGGTGGGTGGAGTGTTGGAATGGTGGGGTGTTTGGGGGTTGGTTGGGGTGTTTGGGGGTTGAGTAATTGTGGGGTGGGAACTGGAACTACCTCAGGATGTAACTCTCGGGGTTGATGAGGCTTTGGAAGGTGGGTGGAGAGACGGGTTGTTGGAATGGTGGGGTGGGGTGTTCCGAGGTTGGGGGTTGATGAGGCATTGGAAGGTGGGTGGAGTGTTGGAATGGTGGGGTGTTTGGGGGTTGAGCGAGTGTGAGGTGGGAACTGGAACTACCTCAGGATGTAACTCTCGGGGTTGATGAGGCTTTGGAAGGTGGGTGGAGAGACGGGTTGTTGGAATGGTGGGGTGGGGTGTTCCGAGGTTGGGGGTTGATGAGGCATTGGAAGGTGGGTGGAGTGTTGGAATGGTGGGGTGTTTGGGGGTTGGTTGGGGTGTTTGGGGGTTGAGTAATTGTGGGGTGGGAACTGGAACTACCTCAGGATGTAACTCTCGGGGTTGATGAGGCTTTGGAAGGTGGGTGGAGAGACAGGTTGTTGGAATGGTGGGGTGGGGTGTTCCGAGGTTGGGGGTTGATGAGGCATTGGAAGGTGGGTGGAGTGTTGGAATGGTGGGGTGTTTGGGGGTTGGTTGGGGTGTTTGGGGGTTGAGTAATTGTGGGGTGGGAACTGGAACTACCTCAGGATGTAACTCTCGGGGTTGATGAGGCTTTGGAAGGTGGGTGGAGAGACGGGTTGTTGGAATGGTGGGGTGGGGTGTTCCGAGGTTGGGGGTTGATGAGGCATTGGAAGGTGGGTGGAGTGTTGGAATGGTGGGGTGTTTGGGGGTTGAGCGAGTGTGAGGTGGAATCTGGGGCAACCCCAGGATGGGACTGTTGGGTGTGTTGCTGGTGCTCTCACTATTTGGAGTTTGGTTTGGTGACATCCTGCTGATCACACTTGTCTCTCTTCAGACTGACGCACCTGATGCTGATTTCATGGAGGAACCTACTAGAACCCCTGGACCTCTCCTGCCTCCCCTTCCTCAATACATCACCCAACCACAGCCAGGTAAATTGTGACATCATACAAGCTTGAGTGACCGACCGGTGTAACATGGGATAGATGGAAAGTTACAAACCACAATTTACATTAACCTTTACCTGCTGACCACTAAGCAATCAGACCTACTTACTGCTCTATTGCTGGGGACAAATGAAGCAAACTGGAATCACAGCATATATTATAGTGACCAGAATCACAATACATCCATCATCATCCAGATCTATCCATCCACATCACAGGTATCTGACAGATGCCTAAACCTAATCTGGCCAAACTGGTGCTAATGGCCTCACCTCCCCCTGACCTCGCCTAGGATCTCTCCACCTGCTACCATACAGGCACATGGTGTTCTCACCACACATCCAGGATCATTCCTAGTCCTTCCACCCATCCATCATTTCCAATATGCTCAGAGACCACCGATCTCCAGGTGACCAGTCTCATAATCTCCTGCCTCAACTACTGAAACATGCGATCTGCTACTGCAATGGCCAGAATCTCACCTCTGCAATCTCTGAAGACACACATGGAGACACTAGCCAAATGCCAGGACGTTCTCTGTATAGATTGTGTATGTTTTCCTCTCATATCCCTCAAACATCTGGCCGGGAACTGCAAACTTGGCACTCCAGCTGTTAAGGAACTACAAGTCCCACAATGCATTTGCCTTTATGTGGCTGTCAGACTCCTGCAATGCATTGTGGGACTTGTGGTTCCTTAACAGCTGGAGGGCCAAGTATGCAGGTCACAACCGCTCCATATGTCCTGCTCCTCTCTGCAAATCTCTACACTGCCCCCTCCTGCCACTCCTCATCTGCTGCTCCTCTCTGAAAATCTCTACACTGGCTCCTCCCACCACTCCTCATCTGCTGCTCCTCTCTGCAAATCTCTACACTGACCCCTCCCACCACTCCTCCTCTGCTGCTCCTCTCTGCAAATCTCTACACTGCCCCCTCCTGCCACTCCTCATCTGCTGCTCCTGTCTGCAAATCTCTACACTGGCTCCTCCCACCACTCCTCATCTGCTGCTCCTCTCTGCAAATCTCTACACTGGCTCCTCCCACCACTCCTCATCTGCTGCTCCTCTCTGCAAATCTCTACACTGGCTCCTCCCACCACTCCTCATCTGCTGCTCCTCTCTGCAAATCCCTACACTGGCTCCTCCCACCACTCCTCATCTGCTGCTCCTCTCTGCAAATCTCTACACTGACCCCTCCCACCACTCCTCCTCTGCTGCTCCTCTCTGCAAATCTCTACACTGGCTCCTCCCACCACTCCTCATCTGCTGCTCCTCTCTGCAAATCCCTACACTGACTCCTCCCACCACTCCTCATCTGCTGCTCCTCTCTGCAAATCTCTACACTGACTCCTCTCACCACTCCTCATCTGCTGCCCCTCTCTGCAAATCCCTACACTGGCCCCTCTCACCACTCCTCATCTGCTGCCCCTCTCTGCTAATCCCTACACTGACTCCTCCCACCACTCCTAACGTGCTGCTCCTCTCTGAAAATCTCTACACTGGCTCCTCCCACCACTCCTCATCTGCTGCTCCTCTCTGCAGATCTCTACACTGGCCCCTCTCACCACTCCTCATCTGCTGCCCCTCTCTGCAAATCTCTACACTGACTCCTCCCACCACTCCTCATCTGCTGCCCCTCTCTGCAAATCTCTACACTGGCTCCTCCCACCACTCCTCATCTGCTGCTCCTCTCTGCAAATCTCTACACTGGCTCCTCCCACCACTCCTCATCTGCTGCTCCTCTCTGCAAATCTCTACACTGACCCCTCCCACCACTCCTCCTCTGCTGCTCCTCTCTGCAAATCTCTACACTTCCCCCTCCCGCCACTCCTCATCTGCTGCTCCTCTCTGCAAATCTCTACACTGGCTCCTCCCACCACTCCTCATCTGCTGCTCCTCTCTGCAAATCTCTACACTGACCCCTCCCACCACTCCTCCTCTGCTGCTCCTCTCTGCAAATCTCTACACTGCCCCCTCCCGCCACTCCTCATCTGCTGCTCCTCTCTGCAGATCTCTACACTGGCTCCTCCCACCACTCCTCATCTGCTGCTCCTCTCTGCAAATCTCTACACTGCCCCCTCCCGCCACTCCTCATCTGCTGCTCCTCTCTGCAAATCTCTACACTGGCTCCTCCCACCACTCCTCATCTGCTGCTCCTCTCTGCAAATCTCTACACTGGCTCCTCCCGCCACTCCTCATCTGCTGCTCCTCTCTGCAAATCTCTACACTGGCTCCTCCCGCCACTCCTCATCTGCTGCCCCTCTCTGCAAATCTCTACACTGGCTCCTCCCACCACTCCTCATCTGCTGCCCCTCTCTGCAAATCTCTACACTGCCCCTCTCACCACTCCTCATCTGCTGCTCCTCTCTGCAAATCCCTACACTGCCCCCTCCCACCACTCCTCATCTGCTGCTCCTCTCTGCAAATCTCTACACTGACTCCTCCCACCACTCCTCATCTGCTGCTCCTCTCTGCAAATCTCTACACTGCCCCCTCCCACCACTCCTCATCTGCTGCTCCTCTCTGCAAATCTCTACACTGGCTCCTCCCACCACTCCTCATCTGCTGCTCCTCTCTGCAAATCTCTACACTGACTCCTCCCACCACTCCTCATCTGCTGCTCCTCTCTGCAAATCTCTACACTGGCTCCTCCCGCCACTCCTCATCTGCTGCCCCTCTCTGCAAATCTCTACACTGGCTCCTCCCACCACTCCTCATCTTCTGCCCCTCTCTGCAAATCTCTACACTGCCCCTCTCACCACTCCTCATCTGCTGCTCCTCTCTGCAAATCCCTACACTGCCCCCTCCCACCACTCCTCATCTGCTGCTCCTCTCTGCAAATCTCTACACTGGCTCCTCCCACCACTCCTCATCTGCTGCTCCTCTCTGCAAATCTCTACACTGACTCCTCCCACCACTCCTCATCTGCTGCTCCTCTCTGCAAATCTCTACACTGCCCCCTCCCACCACTCCTCATCTGCTGCTCCTCTCTGAAAATCTCTACACTGGCTCCTCCCACCACTACTCATCTGCTGCTCCTCTCTGCAAATCTCTACACTGACTCCTCCCACCACTCCTCATCTGCTGCTCCTCTCTGCAACTCTCTACACTACCCCCTCCCACCACTCCTCATCTGCTGCTTCTCTCTGCAAATCCCTACACTGCCCCCTCCCACCACTCCTCACCTGCTGCTCCTCTCTGCAAATCTCTACACTGGCTCCTCCCACCACTCATCTTCTGCTTCTCTCTGCAAATCTCTACACTGGCTCCTCCCACCACTCCTCATCTTCTGCTTCTCTCTGCAAATCTTTACACTGCCCCTCCCATCACTCTTCATCTGCTGCTCCTCCCTGTAAATTTCTACACTGGCTCCTCCCACCACTCCTCATCTGCTGCTTCTCTCTGCAAATCTCTACACTGGCTTCTCCCACCACTCTTCATCTGCAGCTTCTCTCTGCAAATCCCTACACTGGCTCCTCCCACCACTCTTCATCTGCTGCTCCTCTCTGCAAATTTCTACACTGGCTCCTCCGACCACTCCTCATCTGCTGCTCCTCTCTGCAAATCTCTACACTGACTCCTCCCACCACTCCTCATCTGCTGCTCCTCCCTGCAAATCTTTACACTGCCCCTCCCATCACTCTTCATCTGCTGCTCCTCCCTGCAAATTTCTACACTGGCTCCTCCCACCACTCCTCATCTGCAGCTTCTCTCTGCAACTCTCTACACTGACTCCTCCCACCACTCCTCATCTGCTGCCCCTCTCTGCAAATCTCTACACTGGCTCCTCCCGCCACTCCTCATCTGCTGCTCCTCTCTGCAAATCTCTACACTGGCTTCTCCCATCACTCTTCATCTGCTGCTCCTCCTTGCAAATTTCTACATTGGCTCCTCCCACCACTCCTCATCTGCTGCTCCTCTGCAAATCTCTACACTGGCTCCTCCCACCACTCATCTGCTGATCCTCTCTGCAAATCCCTACACTGGCTCCTCCCACCACTCCTCATCTGCTGCTCCTCTCTGCAAATCTCTACACTGGCTCCTCCCACCACTCACCTGCTGCTTCTCTCTGCAAATCTCTACACTGGCTCCTCCCCTATTGGCATTATCAATGCCACACTTGTACATGTCACCACAAGTAGAACTACTGCATATGTCATCATCACAACCAATACCGTGTGGATACAGCAATCTATATACTGTATATAAAATCGTGTGTGTGTAGTGTGTAGTGTGTGTGTGGGCCCTGGCAAGGGCGTAGGAATCACCATAGCAGGTGCTATGGGGCCCCAACGCCACTAGGGGGCCCTGCTGGCAGCAGAGGACTTTTTTATATATGCATATTTTAATAAAATATAACATCTCTAACCTCCCCTAGATCTCCCCACCAACACACAGCTGCACTCGAATCTCCCCTTCCCCCAGGTCACCAAGTAGCAGCCAGAGAAAGAGGGGGACTACTTTCCCTCTTCTGCCACATGTATCCCTCCCTGGCCATCCCGACAATTAACTTGTAGTTCCGGCCAGGGAGGCGTGGCTGTTGCTGCACTGCATGGAGAGTAGAGATGGGAAGTTCGGATCTTTTCAATGATCCGGATGATTCGAATCGGATCATTGAAAAGATCCGGATCTTTGATCCGAATATCGGATCATTTTACAAAGGAAGCATTCGGGGGTTGAAATGACTAGCAGGGCAGGAGAAGGAGAGGGGGGTGGACACACAGAGAAGGGGAGAAGATGCACAGAGGGCAGGGAGTGGACAGAGAAGGGAGGGGGTGGACACACAGAGAAGGGGAGAAGATGCACAGAGGGCAGGGAGTGGACAGAGAAGGGAGGGGGGAGGACACACAGAGAAGGGGAGAAGATGCACAGAGGGCAGGGAGTGGACAGAGAAGGGAGGGGGGAGGACACACAGAGAAGGGGAGAAGGTGCACAGAGGGCAGGGAGTGGACAGAGAAGGGAGGGGGGAGGACACACAGAGAAGGGGAGAAGATGCACAGAGGGCAGGGAGTGGACAGAGAAGGGAGGGGGGAGGACACACAGAGAAGGGGAGAAGGTGCACAGAGGGCAGGGAGTGGACAGAGAAGGGAGGGGGGCGGGCACACAGAGAAGGGGAGAAGGTGCACAGAGGGCAGGGAGTGGACAGAGAAGGGAGGGGGGAGGACACACAGAGAAGGGGAGAAGATGCACAGAGGGCAGGGAGTGGACAGAGAAGGGAGGGGGGTGGACACACAGAGAAGGGGAGAAGATGGACAGAGGGCAGGGAGTGGACAGAGAAGGGAGGAGGGTGGACACACAGAGAAGGGGAGAAGATGCACAGAGGGCAGGGAGTGGACAGAGAAGGGAGGGGGGTGGACACACAGAGAAGGGGAGAAGATGCACAGAGGGCAGGGAGTGGACAGAGAAGGGAGGAGGGATGAGCAGAGAGCAGAAATGTTTGGATGCACACAATACCCACATGCTGCAGTCATATGCTTTACATATATTTCACCTATATGCTCATCTGCATACCTTGGATGGAAACGTCACACAGTGAAAGAAAGCATCCCCCAAAGCATTCCCAGAAGATAAGTGCAGCTGTGCCGAGTGCAGGGGGATCATATTGCACAGCAATCACAGTGCCTGCAGCCAAAAGTTTCCAATGTGATCACTGTGCAGCACTACGGAACAGACAGCCTATAATGAGCAGCACGTTATAGCCAGTATGTGTGCTCTACACATATCTGGCAGTGGCACCCATGTCCCCTCTCTCTCATCTACCTGTCCCTGCAAGGCTTGCTCCCCTCCAACAGAGCGATCCATCTCTGCTCTGCTTCCAGGACCCCGCTGCACGCTGAGAGGGGGGGCGTGTTGCTCCTGGCCCCGCCCCTTTTGCGATCCGAATCACTCATTTTGATGATTCGGATGATTCGACTCACAAAATAGATTCGGATCAAAGATCCGAATCGTTCATGATCCGGACAACACTAATGGAGAGACTTCAGGAAGTGTGTACAGGCTGTTTATTTCAGAGAGAGGAGAAGACATCTGTGTGTTACACAGCTTATAACTAGAGATGGGAAGTTCGGATCTTTTCAATGATCCGGATGATTCGAATCGGATCATTGAAAAGATCCGGATCTTTGATCCGAATCTCGGATCATTTTACTATGGAAGCATTCGGGGGTGAAATAACTAGCAGGACAGGAGAAGGGGAGGGAGGTGGACACACAGAGAAGATGGACAGAGGGCAGGGAGTGGACAGAGAAGGGGAGGGGGGTGGACAGGAGAAGGGGAGGGGCGTGGACACACAGAGAAGGGGAGAAGATGGACAGAGGGCAGGGAGTGGACAGAGAAGGGGAGGGAGGTGGACACACAGAGAAGATGGACAGAGGGCAGGGAGTGGACAGAGAAGGGGAGGGGGGTGGACAGGAGAAGGGGAGGGGCGTGGACACACAGAGAAGGGGAGAAGATGGACAGAGGGCAGGGAGTGGACAGAGAAGGGGAGGGGGGTGGACAGGAGAAGGGGAGGGGCGTGGACACACAGAGAAGGGGAGAAGATGGACAGAGGGCAGGGAGTGGACAGAGAAGGGGAGGGAGGTGGACACACAGAGAAGATGGACAGAGGGCAGGGAGTGGACAGAGAAGGGGAGGGGGGTGGACAGGAGAAGGGGAGGGGCGTGGACACACAGAGAAGGGGAGAAGATGGACAGAGGGCAGGGAGTGGACAGAGAAGGGGAGGGGGGTGGACAGGAGAAGGGGAGGGGTGTGGACACACAGAGAAGGGGAGAAGATGGACAGAGATGGGCAGGGAGTGGACAGAGAAGGGAGGAGGGAAGCAGAGAGCAGAAATGTTTGCTCACAATACCCACATGCTGCAATCATATGCTTTACATATATTTCACCTACATGTTCATCTGTATACTTTGAATGCAAACGTCGCACAGTGAAAGAAAGCATTCCCAGAAGTAAAGTGCAGCTGTTTAGAGCGAGTGCAGGAGGATCATATTGCCCTGCAATCACAGTGCCTGCAAAGTTACTGAGCTATGCTGAGCTGAGCCAAAAGTTTCCAATGTGATCACTGTGCAGCACTACGGAACAGACAGCCTATAATCAGCAGTGCATTGCAGCCAGTACGTGTGCTCTACACATATCTGGCAGTGGCACCCATGTCCCCTCTCTCTCATCTACCTGTGGCTGTGCAAGGCTTGCTCCCCTCCAACAGAGCGATCCATCTCTGCTCTGCTTCCAGGACCCCGCTGCCCGCTGAAAGGGGGCGTGTCGCTCCTGGCCCCGCCCCTTTTGCGATCCGAATCACTCATTTGGATGATTCGGATGATCGACTCATAAAATAGATTCGGATCAAAGATCCGAATCGTTCATGATCCGGACAACACTAATCAGCAGTAGCAGAAAGCAGGAATCTGGCCTCACATGGCAGACAGTGAATAGCAGGTACAGGCAGCTCTGCAGTTACCAGAGACAGCACAGATCTGAGAGGCAGAAGCAGTCAGAACAGCACAGGCAATCCTTGGTGAGTCTGCACATGGTGTGTCACTGTATACCATGCTGCCCAGTCAGTCTTCTAGCAAAATCTTACACCATAAAAGTTTGTTGCCCTCTATACTAGCTAGCTGCAGGATCCTGCTAACATTAAAGAGACTCTGTAACATTAAAAAGATCCCCTGGGGGGTACTCACCTCGGGTGGGGGAAGCCTCCGGATCCTAATGAGGCTTCCCACGCCGTCCTCTGTCCCACGGGGGTCTCTCCGCAGCCCTCCGAACAGCCGGCGACTGTGCCGACTGTTAGTTTAATATTTACCTTTGCTGGCTCCAGCGGGGGGCGCTGTGGAGGCTTTCCGTTCCGAACTACACGGAAATACCCGATCTCAGTCGGGTCCGCTCTACTGCGCAGGCGCCGGAAACTTGCGCCTGCGCAGTAGAGCAGACCCGACGGCGATCGGGTATTTCCGTGTAGTTCGGAGCCGACAGCCGTCAGAGCGCCTGCGCTGGAGCCAGGAAGGTAAATAATGACGTCACCGCTGCCCGGACTCCACGGAGGGCTGCAGCGAGACCCCTGACGGATGGAGGACGGCGTGGGAAGCCTCATTAGGATCCGGAGGCTTCCCCCACCCGAGGTGAGTACCCCCCAGGGGATCTTTTTATGTTACAGATCCTCTTTAAAGTATATTTGCTGCAAGATCCTGCTACCCATTACATTGAGTATATCCGAGGTTTTAGGTGAAGGGGTGGGAAGACATCAGACTTAGCTGGGTCTTTTCCATCCTCAAGCAGTCTATCCTGTCCCTCACTGTAGTTCTGCTGCACTCCATGGTGCTGCTGTTCTCTCTGAAAGATCCCTGACCGCAGCAGTGGTTGTGGGCTACTGCGCATGCACGGTCCATGCGCCTCTCTTGGTTATGCTCCCATAGCCAGAAGCATTCTGCGCTTTCACAGTTCACAAAGACAAACTAAGCAAGTGCTGAATACTCCCAGCTACAGGAGCTTGATCAAGAGAGACGTGCCTGAACATGCGCAGTAGCCCATGACTACAGCTGTGGTAGGGGGTCTCCCAGAGGGACAGCGGCACCCTGGAGAAAGACGAAGATACAGCGAGGCACCTGATGAAAGACTGCAAGGGGCAAGTATATTTAATCCTCCTCACCTCGGTTAACCTAAGGAGTTATCAGGCTGTTTTTAAGTAAAATAAGTGCTACTTACCCGGGGCTTCCCCCAGCCCCAAGCTCCCAGCATGTCCCTCACCGCAGCTCTGCAGTCAGCCGTTTTCTGCAGCTCCTTCCTGGTCCCCGGCGATGACGTCAGAGTGACCTCCAGGTCAGCCTGTACTGTGCCTATATGAACGGCGCTGTTAATCACCGCCACGTGGACCGGAGCAGACTGCGCAGGCGCAGAACTACTGCGCCTGCACAATACGCTACAAACCACGTGGCGGTGATTAACAGCGCCGTTTACGC
The DNA here is from genome assembly GCF_040937935.1 of Hyperolius riggenbachi. Classification (NCBI taxonomy): domain Eukaryota; kingdom Metazoa; phylum Chordata; class Amphibia; order Anura; family Hyperoliidae; genus Hyperolius; species Hyperolius riggenbachi. Next base: position 3,755,339 of record NC_090647.1, on the reverse strand, counting down.
AGGTGCAGTACAGGCCGACCTGGAGGTCACTCTGACGTCACCGCCGGGGACCAGGATGGAGCTGCGGCAAACGGCTGATGGCGGAGCTGCGGCGAGGGACAATCAAAATTTTGCTATGGGGCCCCATCATTTCTAGCTACGCCCCTGGATACATGAAAGATATGTTACAGCTGCGTAGCAATCCCCGCATTCTCAGATCCACAGGTTCTAATAATCTAGTCATACCCATAGTCCACTTGGAAACTGTTGGTCCCAGAGCCTTCTGTCATGCTGCCCCTACGTTTTGGAACTCCTTACCTCAACAGATCAGGACAGCTCCATCCCTGGACGTGTACTTTACCACAACCAGATAGAGTATCTACACCCCTGTGTTTACACAAATATAAACAAATAATGAACAATTGGTTCTGTTTCTATTTTTAGAACACACTAACTCTGTATCTCCATCTTGTGGCCAAAAAGTAAAACCACATCCAAATACCCTATTATACACCTTCCCATAGAAAAATGAAATACATTTTCACTATTTTTAAAAACCCTTGGAGGTCAAGTGGTTAAATCCAGACTGAAAACCCACCTGTTCAGTTTGGCATTTGCAGAAATATAACTTTTGTTGTGTGAATACTTCATCCTACTAATTACTGAATCTGAGAGAGCCTAAGTGCTTTGAGTCCTATGGGAGAAAAGCGCTATAGAAAGTATATGTGTGTGTGTGTGTGTGTCCGTCCGCCCGTTCGTATCCCAGTTCCTGTGTCCGTCCGTTTCCCCGTCCATTCTTACACTGGTAATGGCAGGGTTCTCAAACTTTGCACAGTTGGCCACTTGGTGACTGGGATTAATATTCCGGAAAGTGGGTGGAGCCTACAACAGCCAATCAAAATTCAGCTATTGATTTTCAAGGGGAATATTTATATTGCTGCTATTCTCACACTGTTAATGGCACAAGCCTCAAACCTGCTACAGTCAGTCGTTGGGTGACTGGGATTCAAATTCACTAAAGGGACGGAGCCACAAACAGCCAATCAGATTTGTTTCATTTCAATGGAAAAATTGGGCGGAGACAACAACAGTGAAATACATACCTGGGCATCGCCAGGTTTTCAGCTAGTCTATATATCTATATGTATAAAATCGGATGTATGTGTGTGTGTATGTGTGTGCCGCAATCACAAAAATGTAAAAGGCTGCCATTCTCACAGTAATCAAGCCACTGTCCCCACACATGGCACAGTTGGTCACTTGGTGACAGAGGTTACAAATCCAGGAAAAGTGGGCGGAGCTTAAAACAGTCAATCAAATTTTAGCCAATTATTTGAAATGGGAAAATGTAAACTGCCACCATTCTTACACTGTTAACGGCAGAGGTCTCAAACCTGATACAGTCGGTCATTGGGTGACTGGGGTCCAAATTCACTAAAGGGGTGGGGCCACAAACAGATTTCTTTGCTGGATAAACTGCTTCCATTAGCACAATTTTGATGCCAGGAACCTGAAAGCTCACAAACTTGGTCATTGAGTAGTGACTGTGTGCCAAGGTTACAAAAAGTGGGTGGAGCCAAAAACAGATTTCTCTGGGAAAATGTAAACTGCAGACCTTCTTCGCTGTTAATGGCAGGGTTCTCAAACTTAGCATAGCTGGTTACTGGATGACTGGGATTATTATTCAGAAAAGTGGGTGGAGCCTAAAAAAGCCAATCAAAATTCACCTGTTGATTTTCAAGAGGATCATTAAAATTGCTGCCATTCTTGCACTGTTAATGGCACAAGCCTCAACCCTGGTACAATTGGTCATTGGGTGACTGGGGTTCAAATTCAGTAAAGGGGTGGGGCCACAAACGGCCAATCAGATTTGTTTCATTTCACTGGGAAAATACAAATGATTGATGCTAAGGACCCCAAAGCTCACAAACTTGGTCATTGAGTGACTGTGTGTCAAGATTACAAAAAGTGGGCGGAGCCAAAAACAAATTTCACTGGGAAAATGTAAACTGCAGCCATTCTTACACTGTTAATGGCAGGGTTCTCAAACTTTGCCCACATGGTCACTGGGATTAATAATGAGGAAAATGGGTGGAGTCTATAATAGCCAATCAAAATTCACCTGTTGCTTTTCAAGGGGAATATTTAAATTGCTGCCATTTTTACACTGGTAATAGCAGATGCCTCAAACCTGCTACAGTTGATATTGGGTCACTGGGGTTCAAATGCTGGAGAGCATTTGTTTAATTTGTTTAATTTCTATGAGAATATACAAATTATTGATGCCAAAGACCCCAAAGCTCACAAACTTGGTCATTGAGCGTTAGGGTTAGAAAAACTGGGCGGAGCCAAAACCAGTCAAATACATATACAGGCAATGCCGGATCATCAGTGGGCGGAGACAAATACAAATTTCACTGGGAAAATGTAAACTGCAGCCATTCTTACACTGTTAATGGCAGGGTTCTCAAACTTGACACAGTTGGCCACTGGGTGACTAGGATTAATATTCAGAAAAGTGGGTGGAGCCTACAAAAGTGAATCAAACTTCACCTATTGCTTTTCAAGGGGAATATTTAATTGCTTCCATTCTTGCACTGTGAATGGCACAGGCCTCAAACCTGGTACAGTTGGTCATTGGGTGACTGGGGTTCAAATTAAGAAAATTGGGTGGAGCCACAAACAGCCAATCGGAGTCTTTTCATTTCAATGCAAATTATTGATGCCAAAGACCGCAAAGCTCACAAACTTGGTCAGTGAGTAATTGTGTGTTAGGGTTAGAAAAAGTGGGCGGAGCCAACACCAGCCAAATACATACCCGGGCAACGCCGGGCAATCAGCTAGTACTGTATACAATCAGAGGTATGTATGTGTGTATGTGTGTATGTGCTGCGATCACTCCCAAACGCCTTGACTGATTTGAACAAAACCTGGTATATAGATCCCTTACTCCCTGGGATGATATGTTCTGGGGGTCTTGCCCCCCCTCCCCCTTGCACACCTGGGCGGAGCTACAAACAGCCAATCAGATTTCACCCATTCATGTCAATAGAGAAAATGTAAAAGGCTGCCATTCTCACAGTAATCAAGCCACAGTCCCCACACTAGGCACAGTTGGTCACTTGGTGACCGAGGTTACAAATCCAGGAAAAGTGGGTGGAGCATAAAACAGTCAATCAAATTACAGTCATACATTTTCCATGGGAAAATATAAACTGCAGCCATTCTAACACTGTTAAATGCAGGGTTCTCAGACTTGGCCCACTTGACTGGGTGACTGGGATTAATATTCAGCCAATAAAAATTCACCTGTTGGTTTTAAAGGGGAATATTTAAATTGCTGCCATTCTCACACTGTTAAAGGCAGAGCCCTCAAACCTGCTACTGTCAGTCATTAAGTGACGGGTTCAAATACACTAAAGGGGTGGAGCCGCAAACAGCCAATCATTTGAGAGATAAACTGCTTTCATTCTGACATTATTGATGCCAGGACCCCAAAGCTCACAACATTGGTCATTGAGTGACTGTATCTCCAGGTTAGAAAATGTAGTCAGACCCAACATCAACCAGATACATCCCCTGGCAACGCCGAGTCATCAGCTAGTAGAGAAATATAGCTAAGATGTGCAGGGTACCCATACATACCACACGCTCATGCCATGTGCTCCTCCATCATACCACACGCTCATGCCATGTGCTTTTCCATCATACAACACGTGCTTTTCTTTCTCCAGCAGGGGGCTGTCACCCCGTCAGACCTCCAGCTTCCATCCATACTCATGGTAGAACATTCAGCCTGGGCGAGCGGCTGTGTCACCATCTCTCAGAGCTGACCTCAGCTGGTCATGTGTCTTCTGAGAATGTATCTCAGCTGTCCAAAGAGGTGGTCCGCTTCTTCTCACTGTCCTCTCAGGGATTGGATCGTAAATGGTGGCTTCAGCTGGTTGATGTCCTCAAGCTTCTCCAACCCTTCCAGGAATGTTTATCTGATGAGCGGAAAAATCTCCTCCCAGCTTTGGAAGAAGTCCACAGAAAGTATGAGCGTCACCGGAGCTCTCTGCGTGACCTGGACATCCTCGGTGCTCTGCGTGGTGCCTTCCCCCTGGACCACTCCAAATTGTTCAGACTTCCCAAGAACCTGGAGGAGCTTTACCAGCCTAAAACACAAGCCATCCAGCTCCGGGACTTTCCACAACATCTGGCCAATGTGGGCATAGATTTGGCCGGAATGGAGTCAGTATGGCGCTACAGTCGTTGTGGAACTTCCCTGGCTCTGCTGACCAACCTTCCTGTGGAATTTATTCCGGACCCTCAACCACAGCCCTACCGGTGAGTAGTCAGGAGATGGCACTCCTCATCCATCTACTGGCACAGCCTTACCAGTGAGTAGTCAGGAGGTGGTGCTCTTCATCCATCTACTGGCACAGTCCTACCGGTGAGTAGTCAGGAGGTGGCTCTCCTTATCCATCTACTGGCACAGCCCTACCGGTGAGTAGTCAGGAGGTGGCTCTCCTCATCCATCTACTGGCACAGCCCTATCTGTGAGTAGTCAGGAGGTGGCTCTCCTCATCCATCTACTGGCACAGCCCTACCGGTGAGTAGTCAGGAGGTGGCTCTCCTCATCCATCTACTGGCACAGCCCTACCGGTGAGTAGTCAGGAGGTGGCTCTCCTCATCCATCTACTGGCACAGCCCTACCGGTGAGTAGTCAGGAGGTGGCTCTCCTCGTCCATCTACTGGCACAGCCCTACCGGTGAGTAGTCAGGAGGTGGCTCTCCTCATCCATCTACTGGCACAGCCCTACCGGTGAGTAGTCAGGAGGTGGCTCTCCTCATCCATCTACTGGCACAGTCCTACTGGTGAGTAGTCAGGAGGTGGCTCTCCTCATCCATCTACTGGCACAGCCCTACCGGTGAGTAGTCAGGAGGTGGCTCTCCTCATCCATCTACTGGCACAGTCCTACCGGTGAGTAGTCAGGAGGTGGCTCTCCTCATCCATCTACTGGCACAGCCCTACCGGTGAGTAGTCAGGAGGTGGCTCTCCTCATCCATCTACTGGCACAGCCCTACCGGTGAATAGTCAGGAAGTGGCGCTGCTCATCCATCTACTGGCACAGCCCTACCGGTGAGTAGTCAGGAGGTGGCTCTCCTCATCCATCTACTGGCACAGCCCTACCGGTGAGTAGTCAGGAGGTGGCTTTCCTCATCCATCTACTGGCACAGCCCTACCGGTGAGTAGTCAGGAGGTGGCTCTCCTCATCCATCTACTGGCACAGCCCTACCGGTGAGTAGTCAGGAGGTGGCTTTCCTCATCCATCTACTGGCACAGCCCTACCGGTGAGTAGTCAGGAGGTGGCTCTCATCATCCATCTGCTGGAACAGCCCTACCGGTGAGTCGTCAGGAGGTGGCTCTCCTCATCCATCTACTGGCACAGCCTTACCGGTGAGTAGTCAGGAGGTGGCTCTCCTCATCCATCTACTGGCACAGTCCTACCGGTGAGTAGTCAGGAGGTGGCTCTCCTCATCCATCTATTGGCACAGCCCTACCGGTGAGTAGTCAGGAGGTGGCTCTCCTTATCCATCTACTGGCACAGCCCTACTGGTGAGTAGTCAGGAGGTGGCGCTCCTCATCCATCTACTGGCACAGCCCTACCGGTGAGTCGTCAGGAGGTGGCTCTCCTCATCCATCTACTGGCACAGCCCTACCGGTGAGTAGTCAGGAGGTGGCTCTCCTCATCCATCTACTGGCACAGCCCTACAGGTGAGTAGTCAGGAGGTGGCGCTCCTCATCCATCTACTGGCACAGCCCTACCGGTGAGTCATCAGGAGGTGGCTCTCCTCATCCATCTACTGGCACAGCCCTACCGGTGAGTAGTCAGGAGGTGGCTTTCCTCATCCATCTACTGGCACAGCCCTACCAGTGAGTAGTCAGGAGGTGGCTCTCCTCATCCATCTACTGGCACAGCCCTACTGGTGAGTAGTCAGGAGGTGGCTCTCCTCATCCATCTACTGGCACAGCCCTACCGGTGAGTAGTCAGGAGGTGGCTCTCCTCATCCATCTACTGGCACAGTACTACCGGTGAGTAGTCAGGAGGTGGCTCTCCTCATCCATCTACTGGCACAGTCCTACCGGTGAGTAGTCAGGAGGTGGCTCTCATCATCCATCTGCTGGCACAGCCCTACCGGTGAGTCGTCAGGAGGTGGCTTTCCTCATCCATCTACTGGCACAGTCCTACCGGTGAGTAGTCAGGAGGTGGCTCTCCTCATCCATCTACTGGCACAGTCCTACTGGTGAGTAGTCAGGAGGTGGCTCTCCTCATCCATCTACTGGCACAGTCCTACCGGTGAGTAGTCAGGAGGTGGCTCTCCTCATCCATCTACTGGCACAGCCCTACCGGTGAGTAGTCAGGAGGTGGCTTTCCTCATCCATCTACTGGCACAGCCCTACCAGTGAGTAGTCAGGAGGTGGCTCTCCTCATCCATCTACTGGCACAGCCCTACCGGTGAGTAGTCAGGAGGTGGCTCTCCTCATCCATCTACTGGCACAGTACTACCGGTGAGTAGTCAGGAGGTGGCTCTCCTCATCCATCTACTGGCACAGTCCTACCGGTGAGTAGTCAGGAGGTGGCTCTCCTCATCCATCTACTGGCACAGTCCTACCGGTGAGTAGTCAGGAGGTGGCTCTCCTCATCCATCTACTGGCACAGTCCTACCGGTGAGTAGTCAGGAGGTGGCTCTCCTCATCCATCTACTGGCACATTTGTATCCTTCCCTTTCTTCGCCAGGAGAGCTGGCATTACTGATAGGTTTCTGGCAGGAAGTCTTGGATCAGGATGATTTCATTTATTGACAAACTTAAAATAAATAAAAATAAGCATATAGCTGATCAGCCTTCTTCAGACTCAGACCCTGAATAGAGTCTGCCTCTAGTCTCACCTGTCTGATTCTATTCACGCCTACATCTGTTCTGTACAAGCTGTCCATCTGTCTCTCACATGATGTGTTTTTTATTGGTCAGGTGGGTCCCCACTCCTCCCTCTGCCCCACCTCCTGGTCAGCGGGCGGAGCGAGAGAGGTGCACAGGAGGCGTGTCTGGTGACATCAGTGGCTTCGAGGCGGCAGAGCTGTTAGTTCAGTACAGGCACATGGGGAAAGTCGTGTTCCTGTATCTGACCAGGCTGGATGGTGTCCATGATTGGTAGGTGACTGAATCCTCTCATGCCAGTTTTATTACAAAGAGGACCTGTCTAACATAACCCTGTGTTTTCTCTCCAGCCACTATGACCTGCGTGTTGTTCCTCTGCCACACCTCCAGCCGGAGCACTATGTCTTCTCACCCTTTGGGATTCTCCATGTGGACCCCCAGACTGGTACAGAGACGCTGGACCTGGGAGTATGGCACCGAGAGGCCGTGGTATGCCGAGCCTTGAGGACAATCCCCTTCTTCAGAGACTTCCTGATGAGGAAAGCCATGAGATGGTCAGTCCTCACATCCACCCATTGTCCTGCCTGCCACTGCATCAGTCATCACCCTCCTGTGGTCCTGCCTGTAACTCCTTTCCCCCCCCCCCATGCCCATAGACCTGCCTGTCACCCCATCAGTCATCACCCCCCCATTGACCTGCCTTCCACCTCATCAGTCATCACCCCCCCCCCCCCCCCACACCCCCATAGACCTGCCTGCCACCCCATCAGTCATCACCTCCCCCCTAGACTTGCCCGCCACTCCATAAGTCATCACCCCCCTTCCCCCCATAGATCTGCCTTCCCCCCCATTGACTTGCCTGCCACCCCATCAGTCATCACCCCCCCCCCCCCGTAGACTTGCCTGCCACTACATAAGTCATCACCCCCCCCCCCCATAGATCTGCCTCCCCCCCCCATAGACCTGCCTGTCATCCCCTTGTGGTCACATCTTTCAGCCTCTCCTTGATGACCTGCTTCTTCCTGTAGGTGGAGGATGAACGTCCGCAGGATTGGCTTCCTCACCACACGGGAGATAATTGACAGAAGCCTGGTCCAGACAGTGCCCCATTATACAGCGGCTTTGCAGCATGTCCAGCGGTGGGTGACTCTGGGCTCCATGTAAGATGGCGTCATCTTGTTTATAGGCAGCTGGTTGTGAAGGTTCCTTCTGACATCTGTCAGCTTAATGTTACATCTCCTTACAGGTCTCTATTCACCTATATATACTGTATATGACCTTGTGTACTATTGTCCTCAGGCTTCTCCTGGAGCTGGCGGAGGTTCCTTGGCTTCCCATCACCTCATCCTGTCCTCAGACCATTCAGCAGATAGAAGAGATTGTCTCAGACGTTAGACGTGAGGCCCAGAAGAGGCTCCACCACTTCCTGACCCTAGTGGCCAAAATCCTGGAGCTGGTGAGATGTCTGACCCTGGGGAGAGTGGCTGATCCTCTGTAGATGTATCTAGAAGCATGTATAGTACACTTCAGTATTTGCAGTACTAGTTGTATTGTCTTCTGAGGGTCTGACTTATGGAAAAGAGTCCACATCAATGGAATGACGGCATAATTGGACACAAAGTCAGATGACTGCTTACCCCCAGTACAGACGCCCAGCGCTCGTCTGTAAATTGCTGAATCCAATCCCTTAATGAAGTCTCTTGAAGAATAGATGGCAGCAGCAGCCCTGCCCCTTTATCAGAACGTAGTTATAGACCATTACCTGTACAGGGCAGAGACAGGAACTCATCTACAATATGTGCAACAAAGGAATGCATACGGGATATCAACTTCTACTATACACTCTCATATGCTCGTCTCACCCTAGATAAATATGCCAATATGGAAACAGGCTATGAGGGAGACATAAGCTATTAGTATGAAAAATGTATTTATTAATTACCAACAATTGTTCAAATAGAAAGCACCATCAAGATACCCCCCTCCCCTCTACTAAAAACAGGCAATGCATGGAGGCCTCTAGCAGTGGGAGTGCACTCCTATCCCAGGACTAGCCAATTTCTTCAGGCCCAACAATTGCTATACAATGCCATCAAGCAGGCCCAGATTTACCTCACAGGAGCCTATAGGCACAGAAGTCCTGGCACCCTAGACCCCGCCCTCCATTCACAGGAGCCTGTAGGCACAGATATCCTGGCACCTTAGACTCCGCCCTCCATTCACAGGAGCCTATAGGCACAGATGTCCTGTCACCCTAGACCCCGCCCTCCATGCATGCAGGCCCAGATTTACCTCACAGGAGCCTATAGGCACAGAAGTCCTGGCACCCTAGACCCCGCCCTCCATTCACAGGAGCCTATAGGCACAGATGTCCTGGCACCTTAGACTCCGCCCTCCATTCACAGGAGCCTATAGGCACAGATGTCCTGGCACCTTAGACTCCGCCCTCCATTCACAGGAGCCTGTAGGCACAGATATCCTGGCACCTTAGACTCCGCCCTCCATTCACAGGAGCCTATAGGCACAGATGTCCTGGCACCTTAGACTCCGCCTCCATTCACAGGAGCCTGTAGGCACAGATGTCCTGGCACCCTAGTCTCCACCCTCCATTCACAGGAGCCTATAGGCACAGATGTCCTGGCACCCTAGACTCCACCCTCCATTCACAGGAGTCTATAGGCACAGATGTCCTGGCACCCTAGACTCCACCCTCCATTCACAGGAGCCTATAGGCACAGATGTCCTGGCACCCTAGACTCCACCCTCCATTCACAGGAGCCTATAGGCACAGATGTCCTGGCACCCTAGACTCCACCCTCCATTCACAGGAGTCTATAGGCACAGATGTCCTGGCACCCTAGACTCCACCCTCCATTCACAGGAGCCTATAGGCACAGATGTCCTGGCACCTTAGACTCCGCCCTCCATTCACAGGAACCTATAGGCACTGATGTCCTTGCACCTTAGACTCCGCCCTACATTCACAGGAGCCTATAGATACAGATGTCCTGGCTCCTTAGACTCCGCCCTCCATTCACAGGAGCCTATAGGCACAGATGTCCTGGCATCTTAGACTCCGCCCTCCATTCACAGGAGTCTATAGGCACAGATGTCCTGGCACCCTAGACTCCACCCTCCATTCACAGGAGCCTATAGGCACAGATGTCCTGGCACCCTAGACTCCGCCCTCCATTCACAGGAGTCTATAGGCACAGATGTCCTGGCACCCTAGACTCCACCCTCCATTCACAGGAGCCTATAGGCACAGATGTCCTGGCACCCTAGACTCCACCCTCCATTCACAGGAGCCTATAGGCACAGATGTCCTGGCACCTTAGACTCTGCCCTCCATTCACAGGAGTCTATAGGCACAGATGTCCTGGCACCCTAGACTCCACCCTCCATTCACAGGAGCCTATAGGCACAGATGTCCTGGCACCCTAGACTCCACCCTCCATTCACAGGAGCCTATAGGCACAGATGTCCTGGCTCCCTAGACTCCGCCCTCCATGCATGCAGGCCCAGATTTATATCACAGGAGCCTATAGGCACAGATGTTCTGGCACCCTAGACTCCGCCCTCCATGCATGCAGGCCCAGATTTACCTCACAGGAGCCTATAGGCACAGATGTCCTGGCACTCTAGACTCCGCCCTCCATGCATGCAGGCCCGGATTTACATCACAGGAGCCTATAGGCACAGATGTCCTGGCACCCTAGACTCCGCCCTCCATGCATACAGGCCTGGATTTACATCACAGGAGCCTATAGGCATGGATGTCCTGGCACCCTAGACTCCGCCCTCCATGCATGCAGGCCCGGATTTACCTCACAGGAGCCTATAGGCACAGATGTCCTGGCACCCCTAGACTCCGCCCTCCATGCATGCAGGCCTGGATTTACATCACAGGAGCCTATAGGCACCGATGTCCTGGCACCCTAGACTCCGCCCTCCATGCATGCAGGCCTGGATTTACATCACAGGAGCCTATAGGCACAGATGTCCTGGCACCCTAGACTCCGCCCTCCATGCATGCAGGCCCGGATTTACATCACAGGAGCCTATAGGCACAGATGTCCTGGCACCCTAGACTCCACCCTCCATGCATGCAGGCCTGGACTTACATCACAGGAGCCTATAGGCACAGATGTCCTGGCACCCTAGACTCCGCCCTCCATGCATGCAGGTCCGGATTTACATCACAGGAGCCTATAGGCACAGATGTCCTGGCACCCTAGACTCCGCCCTCCATGCATGCAGGTCCGGATTTACATCACAGGAGCCTATAGGCACAGATGTCCTGGCACCCTAGACTCCGCCCTCCATGCATGCAGGCCCGGATTTACCTCACAGGAGCCTATAGGCACAGATGTCCTGGCACCCTAGACTCCGCCCTCCATGCATGCAGGCCCGGATTTACATCACAGGAGCCTATAGGCACAGATGTCCTGGCACCTTAGACTCCGCCTTCCATGCATGCAGGCCCGGATTTACATCACAGGAGCCTATAGGCACAGATGTCCTGGCACCCTAGACTCCGCCCTCCATACATGCAGGCCTGGATTTACCTCACAGGAGCCTATAGGCACAGATGTCCTGGCACCCTAGACTCCGCCCTCCATGTATGCAGGCCTGGATTTACATCACAGGAGCCTATAGGAACAGATGTCCCGGCACCCTAGACTCCGCCCCCCATGCATGCAGGCCCGGATTTACATCACAGGAGCCTATAGGCACAGATGTCCTGGCACCCTAGACTCCGCCCTCCATGCATGCAGGCCCGGATTTACATCACAGGAGCCTATAGGCACAGATGTCCTGGCACCCTAGACTCCGCCCTCCATGCATGCAGGCCAGGATTTACATCACAGGAGCCTATAGGCACAGATGTCCTGGCACCCTAGACTCCGCCCTCCATGCATGCAGGCCAGGATTTACATCACAGGAGCCTATAGGCACAGATGTCCTGGCACCCTAGACTCCGCCCTCCATGCATGCAGGTCCGGATTTACATCACAGGAGCCTATAGGCACAGATGTCCTGGCACCCTAGACTCCGCCCTCCATGTATGCAGGCCTGGATTTACATCACAGGAGCCTAGAGGCACAGATGTCCTGGCACCCTAGACTCCGCCCTCCATGCATGCAGGCCAGGATTTACATCACAGGAGCCTATAGGCACAGATATCCTGGCACCCTAGACTCCGCCCTCCATGCATGCAGGCCCGGATTTACATCACAGGAGCCTATAGGCACAGATGTCCTGGCACCCTAGACTCCTCCCTCCATGTATGCAGGCCCGGATTTACATCACAGGAGCCTATAGGCACAGATGTCCTGGCACCCTAGACTCCGCCCTCCATGCATGCAGGCCAGGATTTACATCACAGGAGCCTATAGGCACAGATGTCCTGGCACCCTAGACTCCACCCTCCATGCATGCAGGCCAGGATTTACCTCACAGGAGCCTATAGGCACGGATGTCCTGGCACCCCTAGACTCCGCCCTCCATGCATGCAGGCCAGGATTTACCTCACAGGAGCCTATAGGCACAGATGTCCTGGCACCCTAGACTCCGCCCTCCATGCATGCAGGCCCGGATTTACCTCACAGGAGCCTATAGGCACGGATGTCCTGGCACCCCTAGACTCCGCCCTCCATGCATGCAGGCCAGGGTTTACCTCACAGGAGCCTATAGGCACAGATGTCCTGGCACCCTAGACTCCGCCCTCCATGCATGCAGGCCAGGATTTACATCACAGGAGCCTATAGGCACAGATGTCCTGGCACCCTAGACTCCGCCCTCCATGCATGCAGGCCCGGATTTACATTACAGGAGTCTATGGGCACAGATGTCCTGGAACCCTAGACTCCGCCCTCCATGCATGCAGGCCAGATTTACATCACAGGAGCCTATAGGCACAGATGTCCTGGCACCCTAGACTCCACCCTCCATGCATGCAGGCCCGGATTTACATCACAGGAGCCTATAGGCACAGATGTCCTGGCACCCTAGACTCCGCCCTCCATGCATACAGGCCTGGATTTACATCACAGGAGCCTATAGGCATGGATGTCCTGGCACCCTAGACTCCGCCCTCCATGCATGCAGGCCCGGATTTACCTCACAGGAGCCTATAGGCACAGATGTCCTGGCACCCCTAGACTCCGCCCTCCATGCATGCAGGCCTGGATTTACATCACAGGAGCCTATAGGCACCGATGTCCTGGCACCCTAGACTCCGCCCTCCATGCATGCAGGCCTGGATTTACATCACAGGAGCCTATAGGCACAGATGTCCTGGCACCCTAGACTCCGCCCTCCATGCATGCAGGCCCGGATTTACATCACAGGAGCCTATAGGCACAGATGTCCTGGCACCCTAGACTCCACCCTCCATGCATGCAGGCCTGGACTTACATCACAGGAGCCTATAGGCACAGATGTCCTGGCACCCTAGACTCCGCCCTCCATGCATGCAGGTCCGGATTTACATCACAGGAGCCTATAGGCACAGATGTCCTGGCACCCTAGACTCCGCCCTCCATGCATGCAGGTCCGGATTTACATCACAGGAGCCTATAGGCACAGATGTCCTGGCACCCTAGACTCCGCCCTCCATGCATGCAGGCCCGGATTTACCTCACAGGAGCCTATAGGCACAGATGTCCTGGCACCCTAGACTCCGCCCTCCATGCATGCAGGCCCGGATTTACATCACAGGAGCCTATAGGCACAGATGTCCTGGCACCTTAGACTCCGCCTTCCATGCATGCAGGCCCGGATTTACATCACAGGAGCCTATAGGCACAGATGTCCTGGCACCCTAGACTCCGCCCTCCATACATGCAGGCCTGGATTTACCTCACAGGAGCCTATAGGCACAGATGTCCTGGCACCCTAGACTCCGCCCTCCATGTATGCAGGCCTGGATTTACATCACAGGAGCCTATAGGAACAGATGTCCCGGCACCCTAGACTCCGCCCCCCATGCATGCAGGCCCGGATTTACATCACAGGAGCCTATAGGCACAGATGTCCTGGCACCCTAGACTCCGCCCTCCATGCATGCAGGCCCGGATTTACATCACAGGAGCCTATAGGCACAGATGTCCTGGCACCCTAGACTCCGCCCTCCATGCATGCAGGCCAGGATTTACATCACAGGAGCCTATAGGCACAGATGTCCTGGCACCCTAGACTCCGCCCTCCATGCATGCAGGCCAGGATTTACATCACAGGAGCCTATAGGCACAGATGTCCTGGCACCCTAGACTCCGCCCTCCATGCATGCAGGTCCGGATTTACATCACAGGAGCCTATAGGCACAGATGTCCTGGCACCCTAGACTCCGCCCTCCATGTATGCAGGCCTGGATTTACATCACAGGAGCCTAGAGGCACAGATGTCCTGGCACCCTAGACTCCGCCCTCCATGCATGCAGGCCAGGATTTACATCACAGGAGCCTATAGGCACAGATATCCTGGCACCCTAGACTCCGCCCTCCATGCATGCAGGCCCGGATTTACATCACAGGAGCCTATAGGCACAGATGTTCTGGCACCCTAGACTCCTCCCTCCATGTATGCAGGCCCGGATTTACATCACAGGAGCCTATAGGCACAGATGTCCTGGCACCCTAGACTCCGCCCTCCATGCATGCAGGCCAGGATTTACATCACAGGAGCCTATAGGCACAGATGTCCTGGCACCCTAGACTCCACCCTCCATGCATGCAGGCCAGGATTTACCTCACAGGAGCCTATAGGCACGGATGTCCTGGCACCCCTAGACTCCGCCCTCCATGCATGCAGGCCAGGATTTACCTCACAGGAGCCTATAGGCACAGATGTCCTGGCACCCTAGACTCCGCCCTCCATGCATGCAGGCCCGGATTTACCTCACAGGAGCCTATAGGCACGGATGTCCTGGCACCCCTAGACTCCGCCCTCCATGCATGCAGGCCAGGGTTTACCTCACAGGAGCCTATAGGCACAGATGTCCTGGCACCCTAGACTCCGCCCTCCATGCATGCAGGCCAGGATTTACATCACAGGAGCCTATAGGCACAGATGTCCTGGCACCCTAGACTCCGCCCTCCATGCATGCAGGCCCGGATTTACATTACAGGAGTCTATGGGCACAGATGTCCTGGAACCCTAGACTCCGCCCTCCATGCATGCAGGCCAGATTTACATCACAGGAGCCTATAGGCACAGATGTCCTGGCACCCTAGACTCCACCCTCCATGTATGCAGGCCCGGATTTACCTCACAGGAGCCTATAGGCACTGGTGTCCTGGCACCCTAGACTCCGCCCTCCATGCATGCAGGCCAGGATTTACATCACAGGAGCCTATAGGCACAGATGTCCTGGCACCCTAGACTCCGCCCTCCATGCATGCAGGCCAGATTTACATCACAGGAGCCTATAGGCACAGATGTCCCGGCATTGCAAAGGGAGAAACAGAGGTGTGTGCATCTAACCAGTTTCACCTGACTTATATACTGGCTGCCTCAAGTCTATTGACTCATTCAAATTTGAAATTTAAGTGACTTTCGTCTAATTAAAATGGCAGAGCGTTGCAAACTGCAATCGCCTACCAGTAGTGCAGGATCTAGGGCTAGCTCCCTGACATTCCTGCAGGAGTTGGCCCACGCAAATACTTGCATCTCAACAGGGGCGCCGCGTGTAGGCCTCCTTGTACCCCCAGGAAATGAAGGGCAGCGCAAACGCCCCCACAAAGCATCCACTGCCCGGGAGCGCCACAACTGCCCCCCACAGGGGGAGGGGCGAGAACGCATGAACGGCATACTCCCCAGACGCGGCCTACGCCCGGAGAGGAGTATGCAACGCTCTGCCATTTTAATTAGACGAAAGTCAGTTAAATTTCAAATTTGAATGAGTCAATAGACTTGAGGCAGCCAGTATATAAGTCAGGTGAAACTGGTTAGATGCACACACCTCTGTTTCTCCCTTTGCAATGCAGTATGTTCTTTTTTCTTGGGGGTGTTGGTGTGGGGGGGGGGGGCGCGGATGGGTCCCCCGGCAGTAGTGTTGCACCGGGGGGTGTGTCTGTGTCCCCCCCCCTCGCCCCTTTTTGGTGTGTTTGCTCCCAGGATGCGCATATGCACCACAGGTAAGCAATATTCGTAAGGTTAGGGCATCTATCCTTTGGGGGGCAGCGTGGACGGTTCTCTCCGGGCGTAGGCCGCGTCTGGGGAGTATGCCGTTCATGCGTTCTCGCCCCTCCCCCTGTGGGGGGCAGTTGTGGCGCTCCCGGGCAGTGGATGCTTTGTGGGGGCGTTTGCGCTGCCCTTCATTTCCTGGGGGTACAAGGAGGCCTACACACGGCGCCCCTGTTGAGATGCAAGTATTTGCGTGGGCCAACTCCTGCAGGTATGTCAGGGAGTTAGCCTTAGATCCTGCACTACTGGTAGGCGATTGCAGTTTGCAACGCTCTGCCATTTTAATTAGACGAAAGTCAGTTAAATTTCAAATTTGAATGAGTCAATAGACTTGAGGCAGCCAGTATATAAGTCAGGTGAAACTGGTTAGATGCACACACCTCTGTTTCTCCCTTTGCAATACAGATGTCCCGGCACCCTAGACTCCGCCCTCCATGCATGCAGGCCCGGATTTACATCACAGGAGCCTATAGGCACAGATGTCCTGGCACCCTAGACTCCACCCTCCATGCATGCAGGCCCGGATTTACATCACAGGAGCCTATAGGCACAGATATCCTGGCACCCTAGACTCCTCCCTCCATGCATGCAGGCCCGGATTTACATCACAGGAGCCTATAGGCACAGATGTCCTGGCACCCTAGACTCCACCCTCCATGCATGCAGGCCCGGATTTACCTCACAGGAGCCTATAGGCACAGATATCCTGGCACCCTAGACTCCTCCCTCCATGCATGCAGGCCCGGATTTACCTCACAGGAGCCTATAGGCACAGATGTCCTGGCACCTTAGACTCTGCCCTCCATGAACCTACAAACCCCAC
This sequence comes from Hyperolius riggenbachi, assembly GCF_040937935.1. Lineage (NCBI taxonomy): Eukaryota > Metazoa > Chordata > Amphibia > Anura > Hyperoliidae > Hyperolius > Hyperolius riggenbachi. The sequence continues at coordinate 3,738,424 of NC_090647.1, read as the reverse complement.
CGAACCATACCGGAAGTGTGCTGGCCCAGCTGTCACGCCTTCCTTACTTCCCTTGCCCATCATATGTAGCTCCAGGTGTCCCTTAGTATTATGTAGCCAGAGGTAGCCTCAGTATTTAGTAGCTACAGGTGTCCCCGAGTATTATTTGATAGCTAGAGGAGCCTCAGTATTATGTAGCTAGAGGTGCCTTTGATTGAAGGGAGATCTTGTCAGTGGAATGCAGAGAGCTGGGTGAGTAACCTCTCATTTACACACTGCTCAGGACTCTGTATAGGGAAGGGGAGAGGGAGGCGCTCGGGGTGGGTGTAGGTCGCATTTCCAGCATCAGGCGCCTGTAGGCACGTGCCTATACTGTAGAAGGAAAAGGATGACTGGGTCTCCACCTGGATTTAAGCCTGAAAGGCTACGTTTATTGTATCATAGTTAAAACACACATGACGTTTCGGCCTGAGGCCTTTATCAAATGCATTTGATAAAGGCCTCAGGCCGAAACGTCATGTGTGTTTTAACTATGATACAATAAACGTAGCCTTTCAGGCTTAAATCCAGGTGGAGGCCCAGTCATCCTTTTCCTTCTACAGTTCAGTGGTGCACCCTGATGGGATCCAGGTGTGAACTGGTTGACTCCCTGGTGAACACAAATTTAGCAGTGTGAGCTTGGGATCAGTCTTTTTCTACGGCACGTGCCTATACTGCCTTATGGTAAATCCGGCCCTGCCATCAAGCAATATCCAGATGGATTAACCTCCCTAGCGGTATTGACAGATATATCCGTCCATAGAAAACATGCTGTGAACAGTATAAACCTGCATACACATCACTACTCTCCTGCACTGTATACTAGACCCTCGCAGTACTGACATACATACACATCACTACTCTCCTGCACTGTATACTAGACCCTCGCAGTACTGACATACATACACATCACTACTCTCCTGCACTGTATACTAGACCCTCGCAGTACTGACATACATACACATCACTACTCTCCTGCATTGTATACTAGACCCTCGCAGTACTGACATACATACACATCAATACTCTCCTGCACTGTATACTAGACCCTCGCAGTACTGACATACATACACATCAATACTCTCCTGCACTGTATACTAGACCCTGGCTGTACTGACATACATACACATCACTACTCTCCTGCATTGTATACTGGACTCTTGCAGTACTGACATACATACACATCAGTACTCTCCTGCACTGTATACTAGACCCTCGCAGTACTGACATACATACACATCACTACTCTCCTGCATTGTATACTAGACCCTCGCAGTACTGACATACATACACATCAATACTCTCCTGCACTGTATACTAGATCTTCGCAGTACTGACATACATACACATCACTACTCTCCTGCATTGTATACTAGACCCTCGCAGTACTGACATACATACACATCAATGCTCTCCTGCACTGTATACTAGACCCTCGCAGTACTGACATACATACACATCACTACTCTCCTGCACTGTATACTAGACCCTCGCAGTACTGACATACATACACATCACTACTCTCCTGCACTGTATACTAGACCCTCGCAGTACTGACATACATACACGTCAATACTCTCCTGCACTGTATACTAGACCCTCGCAGTACTGACATACATACACATCAATGCTCTCCTGCACTGTATACTAGACCCTCGCAGTACTGACATACATACACATCACTACTCTCCTGCACTGTATACTAGACCCTCGCAGTACTGACATACATACACATCAATACTCTCCTGCACTGTATACTAGACCCTCGCAGTACTGACATACATACACATCAATACTCTCCTGCACTGTATACTAGACCCTCGCAGTACTGACATACATACACATCACTACTCTCCTGCACTGTATACTAGGCCCTCGCAGTACTGACATACATACACATCAATGCTCTCCTGCACTGTATACTAGACCCTCGCAGTACTGACATACATACACATCAATACTCTCCTGCGCTGTATACTAGACCCTCGCAGTACTGACATACATACACATCACTACTCTCAAGCGCTGTATACTAGACCCTCGCAGTACTGACATACATACACATCAATACTCTCCTGCACTGTATACTAGACCCTCGCAGTACTGACATACATACACATCAATACTCTCCTGCACTGTATACTAGACCCTCGCAGTACTGACATACATACACATCACTACTCTCCTGCCCTGTATACTAGACCCTCGCAGTACTGACATACATACACATCACTACTCTCCTGCCCTGTATACTAGACCCTCGCAGTACTGACATACATACACATCACTACTCTCCTGCAGTGTATACTAGACCCTCGCAGTACTGACATACATGCACGTGAATACTCTCCTGCACTGTATACTAGACCCTCGCAGTACTGACATACATACACATCACTACTCTCCTGCACTGTATACTAGACCCTCGCAGTACTGACATACATGCACGTGAATACTCTCCTGCACTGTATACTAGACCCTCGCAGTACTGACATACATACACATCACTACTCTCCTGCATTGTATACTAGACCCTCGCAGTACTGACATACATACACATCAATACTCTCCTGCACTGTATACTAGACCCTCGCAGTACTGACATACATACACATCAATACTCTCCTGCACTGTATACTAGACCCTCGCAGTACTGACATACATACACATCACTACTCTCCTGCCCTGTATACTAGACCCTCGCAGTACTGACATACATACACATCACTACTCTCCTGCCCTGTATACTAGACCCTCGCAGTACTGACATACATACACATCAATACTCTCCTGCACTGTATACTAGACCCTCGCAGTACTGACATACATACACATCAATACTCTCCTGCACTGTATACTAGACCCTCGCAGTACTGACATGCATACACATCACTACTCTCCTGCACTGTATACTAGACCCTCGCAGTACTGACACGCATACACATCAATACTCTCCTGCACTGTATACTAGACCCTCGCAGTACTGACATACATACACATCACTACTCTTCTGCACTGTATACTAGACCCTCGCAGTACTGACATACATACACATCAATACTCTCCTGCACTGTATACTAGACCCTCGCAGTACTGACATACATACACATCAATACTCTCCTGCACTGTATACTAGACCCTCGCAGTACTGACATACATACACATCACTACTCTCCTGCACTGTATACTAGACCCTCGCAGTACTGACATACATACACATCAGGACTCTCCTGCACTGTATACTAGACCCTCGCTGTACTGACATACATACACATCACTACTCTCCTGCACTGTATACTAGATCTTCGCAGTACTGACATACATACACATCACTACTCTCCTGCGCTGTATACTAGACCCTCGCAGTACTGACATACATACACATCACTACTCTCCTGCACTGTATACTAGACCCTCGCAGTACTGACATACATACACATCAGTACTCTCCTGCACTGTATACTAGACCCTCGCAGTACTGACATACATACACATCAATACTCTCCTGCACTGTATACTAGACCCTCGCAGTACTGACATACATACACATCAATACTCTCCTGCACTGTATACTAGACCCTCGCAGTACTGACATACATACACATCAATACTCTCCTGCACTGTATACTAGACCCTCGCAGTACTGACATACATACACATCACTACTCTCCTGCGCTGTATACTAGACCCTCGCAGTACTGACATACATACACATCAATACTCTCCTGCACTGTATACTAGACCCTCGCAGTACTGACATACATACACATCACTACTCTCCTGCACTGTATACTAGACCCTCGCAGTACTGACATACATACACATCACTATTCTCCTGCACTGTATACTAGACCCTCACAGTACTGACATACATACACATCACTACTCTCCTGCACTGTATACTAGACCCTCGCAGTACTGACATACATACACATCAATACTCTCCTGCACTGTATACTAGACCCTCGCAGTACTGACATACATACACATCAATACTCTCCTGCACTGTATACTAGACCCTCGCAGTAGTGACATACATACACATCACTACTCTCCTGCACTGTATACTAGACCCTCGCAGTACTGACATACATACACATCAATACTCTCCTGCACTGTATACTAGACCCTCGCAGTACTGACATACATACACATCAATACTCTCCTGCACTGTATACTAGACCCTCGCAGTACTGACATACATACACATCACTCCTCTCCTGCACTGTATACTAGACCCTCGCAGTACTGACATACATACACATCACTACTCTCCTGCACTGTATACTAGACCCTCGCAGTACTGACATACATACACATCACTACTCTCCTGCACTGTATACTAGGCCCTCGCAGTACTGACATACATACACATCACTACTCTCCTGCACTGTATACTAGACCCTCGCAGTACTGACATGCATACACATCACTACTCTCCTGCACTGTATACTAGACCCTCGCAGTACTGACATACATACACATCACTACTCTCCTGCACTGTATACTAGACCCTCGCAGTACTGACATACATACACATCAATACTCTCCTGCACTGTATACTAGACCCTCGCAGTACTGACATACATACACACCAATACTCTCCTGCACTGTATACTAGACCCTCGCAGTACTGACATACATACACATCAATACTCTCCTGCACTGTATACTAGACCCTCGCAGTACTGACATACATACACATCACTACTCTCCTGCACTGTATACTAGACCCTCGCAGTACTGACATACATACACATCACTATTCTCCTGCACTGTATACTAGACCCTTGCAGTACTGACATACATACACATCACTATTCTCCTGCACTGTATACTAGACCCTCGCAGTACTGACATACATACACATCACTACTCTCCTGCACTGTATACTAGACCCTCGCAGTACTGACATACATACACATCACTACTCTCCTGCACTGTATACTAGACCCTCACAGTACTGACATACATACACATCACTACTCTCCTGCGCTGTATACTAGACCCTCGCAGTACTGACATACATACACATCACTACTCTCCTGCACTGTATACTAGACCCTCGCAGTACTGACATACATACACATCACTACTCTCCTGCCCTGTATACTAGGCCCTTGCTGTACTGACATACATACACATCACTACTCTCCTGCACTGTATACTAGACCCCCGCAGTACTGACATACATACACATCAATACTCTCCTGCACTGTATACTAGACCCTCGCAGTACTGACAAACATACACATCACTACTCTCCTGCACTGTATACTAGACCCTCGCAGTACTGACATACATACACATCACTACTCTCCTGCACTGTATACTAGACCCTCGCAGTACTGACATACATACACATCACTACTCTCCTGCGCTGTATACTAGACCCTCGCAGTACTGACATACATACACATCACTACTCTCCTGCACTGTATACTAGACCCTCGCAGTACTGACATACATACACATCACTACTCTCCTGCACTGTATACTAGACCCTCGCAGTACTGACATGCATACACATCAGTACTCTCCTGCACTGTATACTAGACCCTCGCAGTACTGACATGCATACACATCAGTACTCTCCTGCACTGTATACTAGACCCTTGCAGTACTGACATACATACACATCAGTACTCTCCTGCACTGTATACTAGACCCTCGCAGTACTGACATACATACACATCACTACTCTCCTGCACTGTATACTAGACCCTCGCAGTACTGACACGCATACACATCAATACTCTCCTGCACTGTATACTAGACCCTCGCAGTACTGACATACATACACACCAATACTCTCCTGCACTGTATACTAGACCCTCGCAGTACTGACATACATACACATCAATACTCTCCTGCACTGTATACTAGACCCTCGCAGTACTGACATACATACACATCACTACTCTCCTGCACTGTATACTAGACCCTCGCAGTACTGACATACATACAGATCACTACTCTCCTGCACTGTATACTAGACCCTCGCAGTACTGACCTACATACACATCAATACTCTCCTGCACTGTATACTAGACCCTCGCAGTACTGACATACATACACATCACTACTCTCCTGCACTGTATACTAGACCCTCGCAGTACTGACATACATACACATCACTACTCTCCTGCACTGTATACTAGACCCTCGCAGTACTGACATACATACACATCACTACTCTCCTGCACTGTATACTAGACCCTCACAGTACTGACATACATACACATCACTACTCTCCTGTACTGTATACTAGACCCTCGCAGTACTGACATACATACACATCACTATTCTCCTGCACTGTATACTAGACCCTCACAGTACTGACATACATACACATCAATACTCTCCTGCACTGTATACTAGACCCTCGCAGTACTGACATACATACACATCACTACTCTCCTGCACTGTATACTAGACCCTCGCAGTACTGACATACATACACATCACTACTCTCCTGCACTGTATACTAGACCCTCGCAGTACTGACATACATACACATCACTCCTCTCCTGCACTGTATACTAGACCCTCGCAGTACTGACATACATACACATCACTACTCTCCTGCACTGTATACTAGGCCCTCGCAGTACTGACATACATACACATCACTACTCTCCTGCACTGTATACTAGACCCTCGCAGTACTGACATACATACACATCAATACTCTCCTGCACTGTATACTAGACCCTCGCTGTACTGACATACATACACATCAATACTCTCCTGCACTGTATACTAGACCCTCGCAGTACTGACATACATACACATCACTACTCTCCTGCACTGTATACTAGACCCTCGCAGTACTGACATACATACACATCAATGCTCTCCTGCACTGTATACTAGACCCTCGCAGTACTGACATACATACACATCACTACTCTCCTGCACTGTATACTAGACCCTCGCAGTACTGACATACATACACATCACTACTCTCCTGCGCTGTATACTAGACCCTCGCAGTACTGACATACATACACATCACTACTCTCCTGCACTGTATACTAGACCCTCGCAGTACTGACATACATACACATCACTACTCTCCTGCACTGTATACTAGACCCTCGCAGTACTGACATACATACACATCACTACTCTCCTGCACTGTATACTAGACCCTCGCAGTACTGACATACATACACATCAATACTCTCCTGCGCTGTATACTAGACCCTCGCAGTACTGACATACATACACATCACTACTCTCCTGCACTGTATACTAGGCCCTCGCAGTACTGACATACATACACACCAATACTCTCCTGCACTGTATACTAGACCCTCGCAGTACTGACATACATACACACCAATACTCTCCTGCACTGTATACTAGACCCTCGCTGTACTGACATACATACACATCACTACTCTCCTGCACTGTATACTAGACCCTCGCAGTACTGACATACATACACATCAATACTCTCCTGCGCTGTATACTAGACCCTCGCAGTACTGACATACATACACATCAATACTCTCCTGCGCTGTATACTAGACCCTCGCAGTACTGACATACATACACATCACTACTCTCCTGCACTGTATACTAGGCCCTCGCAGTACTGACATACATACACACCAATACTCTCCTGCGCTGTATACTAGACCCTCGCAGTACTGACATACATACACATCACTACTCTCCTGCACTGTATACTAGACCCTCGCAGTACTGACATACATACACATCAATACTCTCCTGCACTGTATACTAGACCCTCGCTGTACTGACATACATACACATCAATACTCTCCTGCATTGTATACTAGACCCTCGCAGTACTGACATACATACACATCAATACTCTCCTGCACTGTATACTAGACCCTCGCAGTACTGACATACATACACATCAATACTCTCCTGCACTGTATACTAGACCCTCGCTGTACTGACATACATACACATCAATACTCTCCTGCATTGTATACTAGACCCTCGCAGTACTGACATACATACACACCAATACTCTCCTGCACTGTATACTAGACCCTCGCAGTACTGACATACATACACACCAATACTCTCCTGCACTGTATACTAGACCCTCGCTGTACTGACATACATACACATCACTACTCTCCTGCACTGTATACTAGACCCTCGCAGTACTGACATACATACACATCAATACTCTCCTGCGCTGTATACTAGACCCTCGCAGTACTGACATACATACACATCAATACTCTCCTGCACTGTATACTAGACCCTCGCAGTACTGACATACATACACATCAATGCTCTCCTGCGCTGTATACTAGACCCTCGCAGTACTGACATACATACACATCACTACTCTCCTGCACTGTATACTAGACCCTCGCAGTACTGACATACATACACATCACTACTCTCCTGCACTGTATACTAGACCCTCGCAGTACTGACATACATACACATCAATACTCTCCTGCACTGTATACTAGACCCTCGCAGTACTGACATACATACACATCACTACTCTCCTGCACTGTATACTAGACCCTCGCAGTACTGACATACATACACATCACTACTCTCCTGCACTGTATACTAGACCCTCGCAGTACTGACATACATACACATCACTACTCTCCTGCGCTGTATACTAGACCCTCGCAGTACTGACATACATACACATCACTACTCTCCTGCACTGTATACTAGACCCTCGCTGTACTGACATACATACACATCACTACTCTCCTGCACTGTATACTAGACCCTCGCTGTACTGACATACATACACATCACTACTCTCCTGCACTGTATACTAGACCCTCGCAGTACTGACATACACATCAATACTCTCCTGCACTGTATACTAGACCCTGGCTGTACTGACATACATACACATCAATACTCTCCTGCACTGTATACTAGACCCTCGCAGTACTGACATACATACACATCAGTACTCTCCTGCACTGTATACTAGACCCTCGCAGTACTGACATACATACACATCACTACTCTCCTGCACTGTATACTAGACCCTCGCAGTACTGACATACATACACATCACTACTCTCCTGCACTGTATACTGGACCCTCGCAGTACTGACATACATACACATCAATGCTCTCCTGCACTGTATACTAGACCCTCGCAGTACTGACATACATACACATCACTACTCTCCTGCACTGTATACTAGACCCTCGCAGTACTGACATACATACACATCAATACTCTCCTGCACTGTATACTAGACCCTCGCAGTACTGACATACATACACATCACTACTCTCCTGCACTGTATACTAGACCCTCGCAGTACTGACATACATACACATCACTACTCTCCTGCACTGTACACTAGACCCTCGCAGTACTGACATACATACACATCACTACTCTCCTGCACTGTATACTACACCCTCGCAGTACTGACATACACACACATCAATACTCCCCCGCACTGTATACTAGACCCTCGCAGTACTGACATACATACACATCAATACTCTCCTGCGCTGTATACTAGACCCTCGCAGTACTGACATACATACACATCAATACTCTCCTGCACTGTATACTAGGCCCTCGCAGTACTGACATACATACACATCACTACTCTCCTGCACTGTATACTAGACCCTCGCTGTACTGACATACATACACATCACTACTCTCCTGCACTGTATACTAGACCCTCGCAGTACTGACATGCATACACATCACTACTCTCCTGCGCTGTATACTAGACCCTCGCAGTACTGACATGCATACACATCACTACTCTCCTGCATTGTATACTAGACCCTCGCAGTACTGACATGCATACACATCACTACTCTCCTGCGCTGTATACTAGACCCTCGCAGTACTGACATGCATACACATCACTACTCTCCTGCATTGTATACTAGACCCTCGCAGTACTGACATGCATACACATCACTACTCTCCTGCGCTGTATACTAGACCCTCGCAGTACTGACATACATACACATCAATACTCTCCTGCACTGTATACTAGACCCTCGCAGTACTGACATACATACACATCACTACTCTCCTGCACTGTATACTAGACCCTCGCAGTACTGACATACATACACATCACTACTCTCCTGCACTGTATACTAGACCCTCGCAGTACTGACATACATACACATCACTACTCTCCTGCACTGTATACTAGACCCTCGCAGTACTGACATACATACACATCAATACTCTCCTGCACTGTATACTAGACCCTCGCAGTACTGACATACATACACATCACTACTCTCCTGCACTGTATACTAGACCCTCGCAGTACTGACATACATACACATCAATACTCTCCTGCACTGTATACTAGACCCTCGCAGTACTGACATACATACACATCACTACTCTCCTGCACTGTATACTAGACCCTCGCAGTACTGACATACATACACATCAATACTCTCCTGCGCTGTATACTAGACCCTCGCAGTACTGATATACATACACATCAATACTCTCCTGCACTGTATACTAGACCCTCGCAGTACTGACATACATACACATCACTACTCTCCTGCACTGTATACTAGACCCTCGCAGTACTGACATACATACACATCACTACTCTCCTGCACTGTATACTAGACCCTGGCTGTACTGACATACATACACATCAATACTCTCCTGTACTGTATACTAGACCCTCGCAGTACTGACATACATACACATCACTACTCTCCTGCACTGTATACTAGACCCTCGCAGTACTGACATACACACACATCAATACTCTCCTGCACTGTATACTAGACCCTCGCAGTACTGACATACATACACATCACTACTCTCCTGCACTGTATACTAGACCCTCGCAGTACTGACATACATACACATCACTACTCTCCTGCACTGTATACTAGACCCTCGCAGTACTGACATACATACACACCAATACTCTCCTGCGCTGTATACTAGACCCTCGCAGTACTGACATACATACACATCACTACTCTCCTGCATTGTATACTGGACCCTCGCAGTACTGACATGCATACACATCACTACTCTCCTGCACTGTATACTAGACCCTCGCAGTACTGACATACATACACACCAATACTCTCCTGCACTGTATACTAGACCCTCGCAGTACTGACATACATACACATCACTACTCTCCTGCACTGTATACTAGACCCTCGCAGTACTGACATACATACACATCACTACTCTCCTGCATTGTATACTGGACCCTCGCAGTACTGACATGCATACACATCACTACTCTCCTGCACTGTATACTAGACCCTCGCAGTACTGACATACATACACATCAATACTCTCCTGCACTGTATACTAGACCCTCGCAGTACTGACATACATACACATCAATACTCTCCTGCACTGTACACTAGACCCTCGCAGTACTGACATACATACACATCACTACTCTCCTGCACTGTATACTAGACCCTCGCAGTACTGACATACATACACATCACTACTCTCCTGCACTGTATACTAGACCCTCGCAGTACTGACATACATACACATCACTACTCTCCTGCATTGTATACTGGACCCTCGCAGTACTGACATACATACACATCACTACTCTCCTGCGCTGTATACTAGACCCTCGCAGTACTGACATACATACACATCACTACTCTCCTGCACTGTATACTAGACCCTCGCAGTACTGACATACATACACATCAATACTCTCCTGCACTGTATACTAGACCCTCGCAGTACTGACATACATACACATCAATACTCTCCTGCACTGTATACTAGACCCTCGCAGTACTGACATACATACACATCAATACTCTCCTGCACTGTATACTAGACCCTCGCAGTACTGACATGCATACACATCAATGCTCTCCTGCACTGTATACTAGACCCTCGCTGTACTGACATACATACACATCAATACTCTCCTGCACTGTATACTAGACCCTCGCAGTACTGACATACATACACACCAATACTCTCCTGCACTGTATACTAGACCCTCGCAGTACTGACATACATACACATCACTACTCTCCTGCACTGTATACTAGACCCTCGCAGTACTGACATACATACACATCACTACTCTCCTGCACTGTATACTAGACCCTCGCAGTACTGACATACATACACATCACTACTCTCCTGCACTGTATACTAGACCCTCGCAGTACTGACATACATACACATCACTACTCTCCTGCGCTGTATACTAGACCCTCGCAGTACTGACATACATACACATCACTACTCTCCTGCACTGTATACTAGACCCTCGCAGTACTGACATACATACACATCAATGCTCTCCTGCACTGTATACTAGACCCCCGCAGTACTGACATACATACACATCACTACTCTCCTGCGCTGTATACTAGGCCCTTGCAGTACTGACATACATACACATCACTACTCTCCTGCGCTGTATACTAGACCCTCGCAGTACTGACATACATACACATCAATACTCTCCTGCACTGTATACTAGACCCTCGCAGTACTGACATACATACACATCAATGCTCTCCTGCACTGTATACTAGACCCTCGCAGTACTGACATACATACACATCAATGCTCTCCTGCGCTGTATACTAGACCCTCGCAGTACTGACATACATACACATCAATACTCTCCTGCGCTGTATACTAGACCCTCGCAGTACTGACATACATACACATCACTACTCTCCTGCACTGTATACTAGACCCTCGCAGTACTGACATACATACACATCACTACTCTCCTGCACTGTATACTAGACCCTCGCAGTACTGACATACATACACATCAATACTCTCCTGCACTGTATACTAGGCCCTCGCAGTACTGACATACATACACATCAATACTCTCCTGCACTGTATACTAGACCCTCGCAGTACTGACATACATACACATCAATGCTCTCCTGCACTGTATACTAGACCCTCGCAGTACTGACATGCATACACATCACTACTCTCCTGCGCTGTATACTAGACCCTCGCAGTACTGACATACACACACATCACTACTCTCCTGCACTGTATACTAGACCCTCACAGTACTGACATACATACACATCAATACTCTCCTGCACTGTATACTAGACCCTCGCAGTACTGACATACATACACATCACTGCTCTCCTGCACTGTATACTAGACCCTCGCAGTACTGACATACATACACATCACTACTCTCCTGCACTGTATACTAGACCCTCGCAGTACTGACACACATACACATCAATACTCTCCTGCACTGTATACTAGACCCTCACAGTACTGACATACATACACATCAATACTCTCCTGCACTGTATACTAGACCCTCGCAGTACTGACATACATACACATCAATACTCTCCTGCACTGTATACTAGACCCTCGCAGTACTGACATACATACACATCACTACTCTCCTGCACTGTATACTAGACCCTCGCAGTACTGACACACATACACATCAATACTCTCCTGCACTGTATACTAGACCCTCGCAGTACTGACATACATACACATCACTGCTCTCCTGCACTGTATACTAGACCCTTGTAGTACTGACATACATACACATCACTACTCTCCTGCACTGTATACTAGACCCTCGCAGTACTGACATACATACACATCACTACTCTCCTGCACTGTATACTAGGCCCTCGCAGTACTGACATACATACACATCACTACTCTCCTGCACTGTATACTAGACCCTCGCAGTACTGACATACATACACATCAATACTCTTCTGCACTGTATACTAGACCCTCGCAGTACTGACATACATACACATCAATACTCTCCTGCACTGTATACTAGACCCTCGCAGTACTGACATACATACACATCACTACTCTCCTGCACTGTATACTAGACCCTCGCAGTACTGACATACATACACATCAATACTCTCCTGCACTGTATACTAGAACCTCGCAGTACTGACATACATACACATCACTACTCTCCTGCACTGTATACTAGACCCTCGCAGTACTGACATACATACACATCAATACTCTCCTGCACTGTATACTAGACCCTCGCAGTACTGACATACATACACATCACTACTCTCCTGCACTGTATACTAGACCCTCCCAGTACTGACATGCATACACATCAATACTCTCCTGCACTGTATACTAGACCCTCGCAGTACTGACATACATACACATCACTACTCTCCTGCACTGTATACTAGACCCTCGCAGTACTGACATACATACACATCACTACTCTCCTGCACTGTATACTAGACCCTCGCAGTACTGACATACATACACATCACTACTCTCCTGCACTGTATACTAGACCCTCGCAGTACTGACATACATACACATCACTACTCTCCTGCGCTGTATACTAGACCCTCGCAGTACTGACATACATACACATCAATACTCTCCTGCACTGTATACTAGACCCTCGCAGTACTGACATACATACACATCACTACTCTCCTGCACTGTATACTAGACCCTCGCAGTACTGACATACATACACATCAATACTCTCCTGCACTGTATACTAGACCCTCGCAGTACTGACATGCATACACATCAATGCTCTCCTGCACTGTATACTAGACCCTCGCAGTACTGACATACATACACATCACTACTCTCCTGCACTGTATACTAGACCCTCGCTGTACTGACATACATACACATCAATGCTCTCCTGCACTGTATACTAGACCCTCGCAGTACTGACATACATACACATCACTACTCTCCTGCACTGTATACTAGACCCTCGCAGTACTGACATACATACACATCAATACTCTCCTGCACTGTATACTAGACCCTCGCAGTACTGACATACATACACATCACTACTCTCCTGCACTGTATACTAGACCCTCGCAGTACTGACATACATACACATCACTACTCTCCTGCGCTGTATACTAGACCCTCGCAGTACTGACATACATACACATCACTACTCTCCTGCACTGTATACTAGACCCTCGCAGTACTGACATACATACACATCACTACTCTCCTGCACTGTATACTAGACCCTCGCAGTACTGACATACATACACATCACTACTCTCCTGCACTGTATACTAGACCCTCGCAGTACTGACATACATACACATCAATACTCTCCTGCACTGTATACTAGACCCTCGCAGTACTGACATACATACACATCACTACTCTCCTGCACTGTATACTAGACCCTCGCTGTACTGACATACATACACATCAATACTCTCCTGCATTGTATACTAGACCCTCGCAGTACTGACATACATACACATCAATACTCTCCTGCACTGTATACTAGACCCTCGCAGTACTGACATACATACACATCAATGCTCTCCTGCACTGTATACTAGACCCTCACAGTACTGACATACATACACATCACTACTCTCCTGCGCTGTATACTAGACCCTCGCAGTACTGACATACATACACATCAATACTCTCCTGCACTGTATACTAGACCCTCGCAGTACTGACATACATACACATCACTATTCTCCTGCACTGTATACTAGACCCTCGCAGTACTGACATACATACACATCACTACTCTCCTGCACTGTATACTAGACCCTCGCAGTACTGACATACATACACATCAATACTCTCCTGCACTGTATACTAGACCCTCGCAGTACTGACATACATACACATCAATACTCTCCTGCACTGTATACTAGACCCTCGCAGTACTGACATACATACACATCACTACTCTCCTGCACTGTATACTAGACCCTCGCTGTACTGACATACATACACATCAATACTCTCCTGCATTGTATACTAGACCCTCGCAGTACTGACATACATACACATCAATACTCTCCTGCACTGTATACTAGACCCTCGCAGTACTGACATACATACACATCAATGCTCTCCTGCACTGTATACTAGACCCTCACAGTACTGACATACATACACATCACTACTCTCCTGCGCTGTATACTAGACCCTCGCAGTACTGACATACATACACATCAATACTCTCCTGCGCTGTATACTAGACCCTCGCAGTACTGACATACATACACATCACTACTCTCCTGCACTGTATACTAGACCCTCGCAGTACTGACATACATACACATCACTATTCTCCTGCACTGTATACTAGACCCTCGCAGTACTGACATACATACACATCACTACTCTCCTGCACTGTATACTAGACCCTCACAGTACTGACATACATACACATCACTACTCTCCTGCACTGTATACTAGACCCTCGCAGTACTGACATACATACACATCACTATTCTCCTGCACTGTATACTAGACCCTCGCAGTACTGACATACATACACATCACTACTCTCCTGCACTGTATACTAGACCCTCGCAGTACTGACATACATACACGTCAATACTCTCCTGCACTGTATACTAGACCCTCGCAGTACTGACATACATACACATCAATGCTCTCCTGCACTGTATACTAGACCCTCGCAGTACTGACATACATACACATCAATACTCTCCTGCACTGTATACTAGACCCTCGCAGTACTGACATACATACACATCAATACTCTCCTGCACTGTATACTAGACCCTCGCAGTACTGACATACATACACATCAATACTCTCCTGCACTGTATACTAGACCCTCGCAGTACTGACATACATACACATCACTACTCTCCTGCACTGTATACTAGACCCTCGCAGTACTGACATACATACACATCACTACTCTCCTGCACTGTATACTAGACCCTCGCAGTACTGACATACATACACATCACTACTCTCCTGCACTGTATACTAGACCCTCGCTGTACTGACATACATACACATCAATACTCTCCTGCACTGTATACTAGACCCTCGCAGTACTGACATACATACACATCAATACTCTCCTGCACTGTATACTAGACCCTCGCAGTACTGACATACATACACATCACTACTCTCCTGCACTGTATACTAGACCTTCGCAGTACTGACATACATACACATCACTACTCTCCTGCACTGTATACTAGACCCTCGCAGTACTGACATACATACACATCACTACTCTCCTGCGCTGTATACTAGACCCTCGCAGTACTGACATACATACACATCAGTACTCTCCTGCACTGTATACTAGACCCTCGCAGTACTGACATACATACACATCACTACTCTCCTGCACTGTATACTAGACCCTCGCAGTACTGACATACATACACATCAGTACTCTCCTGCACTGTATACTAGACCCTCGCAGTACTGACATACATACACATCACTACTCTCCTGCACTGTATACTAGATCTTCGCAGTAGTGACATACATACACATCACTACTCTCCTGCATTGTATACTGGACTCTTGCAGTACTGACATACATACGCGTCACTACTCTCCTGCACTGTATACTAGACCCTCGCAGTACTGACATACATACACATCAATGCTCTCCTGCACTGTATACTAGACCCTCGCAGTACTGACATACATACACATCAATACTCTCCTGCACTGTATACTAGACCCTCGCAGTACTGACATACATACACATCAATACTCTCCTGCACTGTATACTGGACCCTCGCAGTACTGACATACATACACATCACTACTCTCCTGCACTGTATACTAGACCCTCGCAGTACTGACATGCATACACATCACTACTCTCCTGCGCTGTATACTAGACCCTCGCAGTACTGACATACATACACATCAATACTCTCCTGCACTGTATACTAGACCCTCGCAGTACTGACATACATACACATCAATACTCTCCTGCACTGTATACTAGACCCTCGCAGTACTGACATACATACACATCAATACTCTCCTGCACTGTATACTAGACCCTCGCAGTACTGACATACATACACATCAATACTCTCCTGCACTGTATACTAGACCCTCGCAGTACTGACATACATACACATCACTACTCTCCTGCACTGTATACTAGACCCTCGCAGTACTGACATACATACACATCAATGCTCTCCTGCACTGTATACTAGACCCTCGCAGTACTGACATACATACACATCACTACTCTCCTGCACTGTATACTAGACCCTCGCAGTACTGACATACATACACATCACTACTCTCCTGCACTGTATACTAGACCCTCGCAGTACTGACATACATACACATCAATGCTCTCCTGCACTGTATACTAGACCCTCGCAGTACTGACATACATACACATCACTACTCTCCTGCGCTGTATACTAGACCCTTGCAGTACTGACATACATACACATCAATACTCTCCTGCACTGTATACTAGGCCCTCGCAGTACTGACATACATACACATCAATACTCTCCTGCACTGTATACTAGACCCTCGCAGTACTGACATACATACACATCACTACTCTCCTGCACTGTATACTAGACCCTCGCAGTACTGACATACATACACATCACTACTCTCCTGCACTGTATACTAGACCCTCACAGTACTGACATACATACACATCACTACTCTCCTGCACTGTATACTAGACCCTCGCAGTACTGACATACATACACATCAATACTCTCCTGCACTGTATGCTAGACCCTCGCAGTACTGACATACATACACATCACTACTCTCCTGCACTGTATACTAGACCCTCGCAGTACTGACATACATACACATCACTACTCTCCTGCACTGTATACTAGACCCTCGCAGTACTGACATACATACACATCACTACTCTCCTGCACTGTATACTAGACCCTTGCAGTACTGACATACATACACATCACTACTCTCCTGCACTGTATACTAGACCCTCGCAGTACTGACATACATACACATCACTACTCTCCTGCACTGTATACTAGGCCCTCGCAGTACTGACATACATACACGTCACTACTCTCCTGCACTGTATACTAGACCCTCGCAGTACTGACATACATACACATCACTACTCTCCTGCACTGTATACTAGACCCTCGCAGTACTGACATACATACACATCACTACTCTCCTGCACTGCATACTAGACCCTCGCAGTACTGACATACATACACATCACTACTCTCCTGCACTGTATACTAGACCCTCGCAGTACTGACATACATACACATCACTACTCTCCTGCCCTGTATACTAGACCCTCGCAGTACTGACATACATACACATCACTACTCTCCTGCACTGTATACTAGACCCTCGCAGTACTGACATACATACACATCAGTACTCTCCTGCACTGTATACTAGACCCTTGCAGTACTGACATACATACACATCACTACTCTCCTGCACTGTATACTAGACCCTCGCAGTACTGACATACATACACATCACTACTCTCCTGCACTGTATACTAGGCCCTCGCAGTACTGACATACATACACGTCACTACTCTCCTGCACTGTATACTAGACCCTCGCAGTACTGACATACATACACATCACTACTCTCCTGCGCTGTATACTAGACCCTCGCAGTACTGACATACATACACATCACTACTCTCCTGCACTGTATACTAGGCCCTCGCAGTACTGACATACATACACATCAATACTCTCCTGCGCTGTATACTAGACCCTCGCAGTACTGACATACATACACATCACTACTCTCCTGCACTGTATACTAGACCCTCGCAGTACTGACATACATACACATCAATGCTCTCCTGCACTGTATACTAGACCCTCGCAGTACTGACATACATACACATCACTACTCTCCTGCGCTGTATACTAGACCCTCGCAGTACTGACATACATACACATCACTACTCTCCTGCACTGTATACTAGACCCTCGCAGTACTGACATACATACACATCAATACTCTCCTGCGCTGTATACTAGACCCTCACAGTACTGACATACATACACATCAATACTCTCCTGCGCTGTATACTAGACCCTCGCAGTACTGACATACATACACATCAATACTCTCCTGCACTGTATACTAGACCCTCGCAGTACTGACATACATACACATCAATGCTCTCCTGCGCTGTATACTAGACCCTCGCAGTACTGACATACATACACATCAATACTCTCCTGCGCTGTATACTAGACCCTCGCAGTACTGACATACATACACATCAATACTCTCCTGCGCTGTATACTAGACCCTCGCAGTACTGACAAACATACACGTCAATACTCTCCTGCACTGTATACTAGGCCCTCGCAGTACTGACATACATACACATCAATACTCTCCTGCACTGTATACTAGACCCTCGCAGTACTGACATACATACACATCACTACTCTCCTGCACTGTATACTAGACCCTCGCAGTACTGACATGCATACACATCACTACTCTCCTGCGCTGTATACTAGGCCCTCGCAGTACTGACCTACATACACATCAATACTCTCCTGCACTGTATACTAGGCCCTCGCTGTACTGACATACATACACATCACTACTCTCCTGCACTGTATACTAGACCCTCGCAGTACTGACATACATACACATCACTCCTCTCCTGCACTGTATACTAGACCCTCGCAGTACTGACATACATACACATCACTACTCTCCTGCACTGTATACTAGACCCTCGCAGTACTGACATACATACACATCACTACTCTCCTGCGCTGTATACTAGACCCTCGCAGTACTGACATACATACACATCAATACTCTCCTGCACTGTATACTAGGCCCTCGCAGTACTGACATACATACACATCAATACTCTCCTGCACTGTATACTAGACCCTCGCAGTACTGACATACATACACATCAATACTCTCCTGCGCTGTATACTAGACCCTCGCAGTACTGACAAACATACACATCACTACTCTCCTGCACTGTATACTAGACCCTCGCAGTACTGACATACATACACATCACTACTCTCCTGCGCTGTATACTAGACCCTCGCAGTACTGACATACATACACATCAATACTCTCCTGCACTGTATACTAGACCCTCGCAGTACTGACATACATACACATCAATGCTCTCCTGCACTGTATACTAGACCCTCGCAGTACTGACATACATACACATCAATGCTCTCCTGCACTGTATACTAGACCCTCGCAGTACTGACATACATACACATCACTACTCTCCTGCACTGTATACTAGACCCTCGCAGTACTGACATACATACACATCAGTACTCTCCTGCACTGTATACTAGACCCTCGCTGTACTGACATACATACACATCAATACTCTCCTGCACTGTATACTAGACCCTCGCAGTACTGACATACATACACATCAATACTCTCCTGCACTGTATACTAGACCCTCGCAGTACTGACATACATACACATCACTACTCTCCTGCACTGTATACTAGACCCTCGCAGTACTGACACGCATACACATCAATGCTCTCCTGCGCTGTATACTAGACCCTCGCAGTACTGACATACATACACATCAATGCTCTCCTGCACTGTATACTAGACCCTCGCAGTACTGACATACATACACATCACTACTCTCCTGCACTGTATACTAGACCCTCGCAGTACTGACACGCATACACATCAATACTCTCCTGCACTGTATACTAGACCCTCGCAGTACTGACATGCGGACACATCACTACTCTCCTGCACTGTATACTAGACCCTCGCAGTACTGACATACATACACATCAATACTCTCCTGCACTGTATACTAGACCCTCGCAGTACTGACATACATACACATCACTACTCTCCTGCACTGTATACTAGACCCTCGCAGTACTGACATACATACACATCAGTACTCTCCTGCACTGTATACTAGACCCTCGCAGTACTGACATACATACACATCAATACTCTCCTGCACTGTATACTAGACCCTCGCAGTACTGACATACATACACATCAGTACTCTCCTGCACTGTATACTAGACCCTCGCAGTACTGACCTACATACACATCAATACTATCCTGCACTGTATACTAGACCCTCGCAGTACTGACCTACATACACATCACTACTCTCCTGCACTGTATACTAGACCCTCGCAGTACTGACATACATACACATCAATGCTCTCCTGCGCTGTATACTAGACCCTCGCAGTACTGACATACATACACATCAATACTCTTCTGCACTGTATACTAGACCCTCGCAGTACTGACATACATACACATCAATACTCTCCTGCACTGTATACTAGACCCTCGCAGTACTGACATACATACACATCACTACTCTCCTGCGCTGTATACTAGACCCTCACAGTACTGACATACATACACATCAGTACTCTCCTGCACTGTATACTAGACCCTGGCTGTACTGACATACATACACATCACTACTCTCCTGCATTGTATACTGGACTCTTGCAGTACTGACATACATACACATCAGTACTCTCCTGCACTGTATACTAGACCCTCGCAGTACTGACATACATACACATCACTACTCTCCTGCGCTGTATACTAGACCCTCACAGTACTGACATACATACACATCAGTACTCTCCTGCACTGTATACTAGACCCTGGCTGTACTGACATACATACACATCACTACTCTCCTGCACTGTATACTAGACCCTCGCAGTACTGACATACATACACATCACTACTCTCCTGCACTGTATACTAGACCCTCGCAGTACTGACATACATACACATCACTACTCTCCTGCATTGTATACTGGACTCTTGCAGTACTGACATACATACACATCAGTACTCTCCTGCACTGTATACTAGACCCTCGCAGTACTGACATACATACACATCACTACTCTCCTGCACTGTATACTAGACCCTCGCAGTACTGACATACATACACATCAATACTCTCCTGCATTGTATACTAGACCCTCGCAGTACTGACATACATACACATCACTACTCTCCTGCACTGTATACTAGACCCTCGCAGTACTGACATACATACACATCACTACTCTCCTGCACTGTATACTAGACCCTCGCAGTACTGACATACATACACATCAATACTCTCCTGCGCTGTATACTAGACCCTCGCAGTACTGACATACATACACATCACTACTCTCCTGCACTGTATACTAGACCCTCGCAGTACTGACATACATACACATCACTACTCTCCTGCACTGTATACTAGGCCCTCGCAGTACTGACATACATACACATCAATACTCTCCTGCGCTGTATACTAGACCCTCGCAGTACTGACATACATACACATCAATACTCTCCTGCGCTGTATACTAGACCCTCGCAGTACTGACATACATACACATCAGTACTCTCCTGCACTGTATACTAGACCCTCGCAGTACTGACATGCATACACATCAATACTCTCCTGCACTGTATACTAGACCCTCGCAGTACTGACATGCATACACATCAATACTCTCCTGCGCTGTATACTAGACCCTCGCAGTACTGACATACATACACATCAATACTCTCCTGCGCTGTATACTAGACCCTCGCAGTACTGACATACATACACATCAATACTCTCCTGCGCTGTATACTAGACCCTCGCAGTACTGACATACATACACATCACTACTCTCCTGCACTGTATACTAGACCATCGCAGTACTGACA
This sequence comes from Hyperolius riggenbachi, assembly GCF_040937935.1. Taxonomy (NCBI): domain Eukaryota; kingdom Metazoa; phylum Chordata; class Amphibia; order Anura; family Hyperoliidae; genus Hyperolius; species Hyperolius riggenbachi. The sequence continues at coordinate 3,714,906 of NC_090647.1, read as the reverse complement.
TACATACACATCAATACTCTCCTGCACTGTATACTAGACCCTCGCAGTACTGACATACATACACATCACTACTCTCCTGCATTGTATACTAGACCCTCGCAGTACTGACATACATACACATCACTACTCTCCTGCGCTGTATACTAGACCCTCGCAGTACTGACATACATACACATCAATACTCTCCTGCACTGTATACTAGACCCCCGCAGTACTGACATACATACACATCAATACTCTCCTGCGCTGTATACTAGACCCTCGCAGTACTGACATACATACACATCACTACTCTCCTGCACTGTATACTAGACCATCGCAGTACTGACATACATACACATCAATACTCCCCCGCACTGTATACTAGACCCTCGCAGTACTGACATACATACACATCAATACTCTCCTGCGCTGTATACTAGACCCCCGCAGTACTGACATACATACACATCACTACTCTCCTGCACTGTATACTAGACCCTCGCAGTACTGACATACATACACATCACTACTCTCCTGCACTGTATACTAGGCCCTCGCAGTACTGACATGCATACACATCACTACTCTCCTGCACTGTATACTAGACCCTCGCAGTACTGACATACATACACATCACTACTCTCCTGCACTGTATACTAGACCCTCGCAGTACTGACATACATACACATCACTACTCTCCTGCGCTGTATACTAGACCCTCGCAGTACTGACATACATACACATCACTACTCTCCTGCACTGTATACTAGACCCTCGCAGTACTGACATACATACACATCAATACTCTCCTGCGCTGTATACTAGACCCTCGCAGTACTGACATACATACACATCACTACTCTCCTGCACTGTATACTAGACCCTCGCAGTACTGACATACATACACATCACTACTCTCCTGCACTGTATACTAGACCCTCGCAGTACTGACATACATACACATCACTACTCTCCTGCGCTGTATACTAGACCCTCGCAGTACTGACATACATACACATCAATACTCTCCTGCACTGTATACTAGACCCTCGCAGTACTGACATACATACACATCACTACTCTCCTGCACTGTATACTAGACCCTCGCAGTAGTGACATACATACACATCAATACTCTCCTGCACTGTATACTAGACCCTCGCAGTACTGACATACATACACATCAATACTCTCCTGCACTGTATACTAGACCCTCGCAGTACTGACATACATACACATCAATGCTCTCCTGCACTGTATACTAGACCCTCGCAGTACTGACATACATACACATCAATACTCTCCTGCACTGTATACTAGGCCCTCGCAGTACTGACATACATACACAGCAATACTCTCCTGCACTGTATACTAGACCCTCGCAGTACTGACATACATACACATCAATACTCTCCTGCACTGTATACTAGACCCTCGCAGTACTGACATACATACACATCACTACTCTCCTGCACTGTATACTAGACCCTCGCAGTACTGACATACATACACATCAATGCTCTCCTGCGCTGTATACTAGACCCTCGCAGTACTGACATACATACACATCAATACTCTCCTGCACTGTATACTAGACCCTCGCAGTACTGACATACATACACATCAATACTCTCCTGCACTGTATACTAGACCCTTGCTGTACTGACATACATACACATCAATACTCTCCTGCACTGTATACTAGACCCTCGCTGTACTGACATACATACACATCAATACTCTCCTGCACTGTATACTAGGCCCTCGCAGTACTGACATACATACACATCACTACTCTCCTGCACTGTATACTAGACCCTCGCAGTACTGACATACATACACATCAATACTCTCCTGCGCTGTATACTAGACCCTCGCAGTACTGACATACACACACATCACTACTCTCCTGCGCTGTATACTAGACCCTCGCAGTACTGACATACATACACATCACTACTCTCCTGCACTGTATACTAGACCCTCGCAGTACTGACATACATACACATCACTATTCTCCTGCACTGTATACTAGACCCTCGCAGTACTGACATACATACACATCAATGCTCTCCTGCACTGTATACTAGACCCTCGCAGTACTGACACGCATACACATCAATACTCTTCTGCACTGTATACTAGGCCCTCGCAGTACTGACATACATACACATCACTACTCTCCTGCGCTGTATACTAGACCCTCGCAGTACTGACATACATACACATCACTACTCTCCTGCACTGTATACTAGACCCTCGCAGTACTGACATACATACACATCAATACTCTCCTGCACTGTATACTAGACCCTCGCAGTACTGACATACATACACATCACTACTCTCCTGCACTGTATACTAGACCCTCGCAGTACTGACATACATACACATCAGTACTCTCCTGCACTGTATACTAGACCCTCGCAGTACTGACATACATACACATCAATACTCTCCTGCACTGTATACTAGACCCTCGCAGTACTGACATACATACACATCAATACTCTCCTGCACTGTATACTAGACCCTCGCAGTACTGACATACATACACATCACTACTCTCCTGCACTGTATACTAGACCCTCGCAGTACTGACATACATACACATCACTACTCTCCTGCACTGTATACTAGACCCTCGCAGTACTGACATACATACACATCAATACTCTCCTGCACTGTATACTAGACCCTCGCAGTACTGACATACATACACATCAATACTCTCCTGCACTGTATACTAGACCCTCGCAGTACTGACATACATACACATCAATACTCTCCTGCACTGTATACTAGACCCTCGCAGTACTGACATACATACACATCACTACTCTCCTGCACTGTATACTAGACCCTCGCAGTACTGACATACATACACATCAATACTCTCCTGCACTGTATACTAGACCCTCGCAGTACTGACATACATACACATCACTACTCTCCTGCACTGTATACTAGACCCTCGCAGTACTGACATACATACACACCAATACTCTCCTGCACTGTATACTAGACCCTCGCAGTACTGACATACATACACATCACTACTCTCCTGCGCTGTATACTAGACCCTCGCAGTACTGACATACATACACATCAGTACTCTCCTGCACTGTATACTAGACCCTCGCAGTACTGACATACATACACATCACTACTCTCCTGCACTGTATACTAGACCCTCGCAGTACTGACATACACACACATCACTACTCTCCTGCGCTGTATACTAGACCCTCGCAGTACTGACATACACACACATCACTACTCTCCTGCACTGTATACTAGGCCCTCGCAGTACTGACATACATACACATCACTACTCTCCTGCACTGTATACTAGACCCTCGCAGTACTGACATACATACACATCAATACTCTCCTGCGCTGTATACTAGACCCTCGCAGTACTGACATCCATACACATCAATACTCTCCTGCGCTGTATACTAGACCCTGGCTGTACTGACATACATACACATCACTACTCTCCTGCACTGTATACTAGACCCTCGCAGTACTGACATACATACACATCACTACTCTCCTGCACTGTATACTAGACCCTCGCAGTACTGACATACATACACATCACTACTCTCCTGCACTGTATACTAGACCCTCGCAGTACTGACATACATACACATCACTACTCTCCTGCGCTGTATACTAGACCCTCGCAGTACTGACATACATACACATCACTACTCTCCTGCACTGTATACTAGACCCTTGCAGTACTGACATACATACACATCACTACTCTCCTGCACTGTATACTAGACCCTCACAGTACTGACATACATACACATCACTACTCTCCTGCACTGTATACTAGACCCTCGCAGTACTGACATACATACACATCACTACTCTCCTGCACTGTATACTAGACCCTCGCAGTACTGACATACATACACATCACTACTCTCCTGCACTGCATACTAGACCCTCGCAGTACTGACATACATACACATCACTATTCTCCTGCACTGTATACTAGACCCTCGCAGTACTGACATACATACACATCAATGCTCTCCTGCACTGTATACTAGACCCTCGCAGTACTGACATACATACACATCAATACTCTCCTGCACTGTATACTAGACCCTCACAGTACTGACATACATACACATCACTACTCTCCTGCACTGTATACTAGACCCTCGCAGTACTGACATACATACACATCAATGCTCTCCTGCACTGTATACTAGACCCTCGCAGTACTGACATACATACACATCACTACTCTCCTGCACTGTATACTAGACCCTCGCAGTACTGACATACATACACATCACTACTCTCCTGCACTGTATACTAGACCCTCGCAGTACTGACATACATACACATCAATACTCTCCTGCACTGTATACTAGACCCTCGCAGTACTGACATACATACACATCAATACTCTCCTGCACTGTATACTAGACCCTCGCAGTACTGACATACATACACATCAATGCTCTCCTGCACTGTATACTAGACCCTCGCAGTACTGACATACATACACATCACTACTCTCCTGCACTGTATACTAGACCCTCGCAGTACTGACATACATACACATCAATGCTCTCCTGCACTGTATACTAGACCCTCGCAGTACTGACATACATACACATCAATGCTCTCCTGCACTGTATACTAGACCCTCGCAGTACTGACATACATACACATCAATACTCTCCTGCACTGTATACTAGACCCTCGCAGTACTGACATACATACACATCACTACTCTCCTGCACTGTATACTAGACCCTCGCAGTACTGACATACATACACATCAATGCTCTCCTGCACTGTATACTAGACCCTCGCAGTACTGACATACATACACATCAATGCTCTCCTGCACTGTATACTAGACCCTCGCAGTACTGACATACATACACATCACTACTCTCCTGCACTGTATACTAGACCCTCGCAGTACTGACATACATACACATCAATACTCTCCTGCACTGTATACTAGACCCTCGCAGTACTGACATACATACACATCAATACTCTCCTGCACTGTATACTAGACCCTCGCAGTACTGACATACATACACATCACTACTCTCCTGCACTGTATACTAGACCCTCGCAGTACTGACATACATACACATCACTACTCTCCTGCACTGTATACTAGACCCTCGCAGTACTGACATACATACACACCAATACTCTCCTGCACTGTATACTAGACCCTCGCAGTACTGACATACATACACATCAATACTCTCCTGCACTGTATACTAGACCCTCGCAGTACTGACATACATACACATCAATACTCTCCTGCACTGTATACTAGACCCTCGCAGTACTGACATACATACACATCAATACTCTCCTGCACTGTATACTAGACCCTCGCAGTACTGACATACATACACATCACTGCTCTCCTGTACTGTATACTAGACCCTCGCAGTACTGACATACATACACATCAATACTCTCCTGCACTGTATACTAGACCCTCGCAGTACTGACATACATACACATCAATGCTCTCCTGCACTGTATACTAGACCCTCGCAGTACTGACATACATACACATCAATACTCTCCTGCACTGTATACTAGGCCCTCGCAGTACTGACATACATACACATCACTGCTCTCCTGCACTGTATACTAGACCCTCGCAGTACTGACATACATACACATCACTACTCTCCTGCACTGTATACTAGACCATCGCAGTACTGACATACATACACATCACTACTCTCCTGCACTGTATACTAGACCCTCGCAGTACTGACATACATACACATCACTACTCTCCTGCACTGTATACTAGACCCTCGCAGTACTGACATACATACACATCACTACTCTCCTGCACTGTATACTAGACCCTCGCAGTACTGACATACATACACATCAGTACTCTCCTGCACTGTATACTAGACCCTCGCAGTACTGACATACATACACATCAGTACTCTCCTGCACTGTATACTAGACCCTCGCAGTACTGACATACATACACATCACTACTCTCCTGCACTGTATACTAGACCCTCGCAGTACTGACATACATACACATCACTACTCTCCTGCACTGTATACTAGACCCTCGCAGTACTGACATACATACACATCAGTACTCTCCTGCACTGTATACTAGACCCTCGCAGTACTGACATACATACACATCACTACTCTCCTGCACTGTATACTAGACCCTCGCAGTACTGACATACATACACATCAATACTCTCCTGCACTGTATACTAGACCCTCGCAGTACTGACATACATACACATCACTACTCTCCTGCACTGTATACTAGACCCTCGCAGTACTGACATACATACACATCACTATTCTCCTGCACTGTATACTAGACCCTCACAGTACTGACATACATACACATCACTACTCTCCTGCACTGTATACTAGACCCTCGCAGTACTGACATACATACACATCACTACTCTCCTGCACTGTATACTAGACCCTCGCAGTACTGACATACATACACATCACTACTCTCCTGCACTGTATACTAGACCCTCGCAGTACTGACATACATACACATCAATACTCTCCTGCACTGTATACTAGACCCTCGCAGTACTGACATACATACACATCACTACTCTCCTGCACTGTATACTAGACCCTCGCAGTACTGACATACATACACATCACTACTCTCCTGCGCTGTATACTAGACCCTCGCAGTACTGACATACATACACATCAATGCTCTCCTGCACTGTATACTAGACCCTCGCAGTACTGACATACATACACATCACTACTCTCCTGCACTGTATACTAGACCCTCGCAGTACTGACATACACACACATCACTACTCTCCTGCACTGTATACTAGACCCTCGCAGTACTGACATACATACACATCAGTACTCTCCTGCACTGTATACTAGACCCTCGCAGTACTGACATACATACACATCACTACTCTCCTGCACTGTATACTAGACCCTCGCAGTACTGACATACATACACATCACTACTCTCCTGCGCTGTATACTAGTCCCTCGCAGTACTGACATACATACACATCACTACTCTCCTGCACTGTATACTAGACCCTCGCAGTACTGACATACATACACATCAATACTCTCCTGCACTGTATACTAGACCCTCGCAGTAGTGACATACATACACATCACTACTCTCCTGCAGTGTATACTAGACCCTCGCAGTACTGACATACATACACATCAATACTCTCCTGCACTGTATACTAGACCCTCGCAGTACTGACATACATACACATCACTACTCTCCTGCACTGTATACTAGACCCTCGCAGTACTGACATACATACACATCAGTACTCTCCTGCGCTGTATACTAGACCCTCGCAGTACTGACATACATACACATCAATACTCTCCTGCACTGTATACTAGACCCTCGCAGTACTGACATACATACACATCTCTACTCTCCTGCGCTGTATACTAGACCCTCGCAGTACTGACCTACATACACATCAATACTCTCCTGCACTGTATACTAGACCCTCGCAGTACTGACATACATACACATCAATACTCTCCTGCACTGTATACTAGACCCTCGCAGTACTGACATACATACACATCAATACTCTCCTGCACTGTATACTAGACCCTCGCAGTACTGACATACACACACATCACTACTCTCCTGCGCTGTATACTAGACCCTCGCAGTACTGACATACACACACATCACTACTCTCCTGCACTGTATACTAGACCCTCGCAGTACTGACATACACACACATCACTACTCTCCTGCGCTGTATACTAGACCCTCGCAGTACTGACATACATACACATCACTACTCTCCTGCACTGTATACTAGACCCTCGCAGTACTGACATACATACACATCACTACTCTCCTGCACTGTATACTAGACCCTCGCAGTACTGACATACATACACATCACTACTCTCCTGCACTGTATACTAGACCCTCGCAGTACTGACATACATACACATCAATGCTCTCCTGCACTGTATACTAGACCCTCGCAGTACTGACATACATACACATCACTACTCTCCTGCACTGTATTAGTGTTGGGCGAACAGTGTTCGCCACTGTTCGGGTTCTGCAGAACATCACCCTGTTCGGGTGATGTTCGAGTTCGGCCGAACACCTGACGGTGCTCGGCCAAACCGTTCGGCCATATGGCCGAACTAAGAGCGCATGGCCGAACGTTCCCCGAACGTTCGGCTAGCGCTGTGATTGGCCGAACGGGTCACGTGGTTCGGACCCGAACGCGCTCTGATTGGCCGAACTGTCACGTGGTTCGGGTAAATAAATACCCGAACCACGTCATATCTCCGCCATTTGTCTGTGGGTTTAGCTTTGGGTAGGCAGGCAGGGTAGTTCGCGCTCCAGCCACGCTAGCCAGGGTCCCCCCCAGTCATTGTGTGTCGCTGCTGGGAACAGTAGTACACCGCTCGTTCAGCCACACTATATAGCATTCTGTGTACTGTTCTGTGTCTGCTGGGAACAGTAGTACACCGCTCGTTCAGCCACACTATATAGCATTCTGTGTACTGTTCTGTGTCTGCTGGGAACAGTAGTACACCGCTCGTTCAGCCACACTATATAGCATTCTGTGTACTGTTCTGTGTCTGCTGGGAACAGTAGTACACCGCTCGTTCAGCCACACTATATAGCATTCTGTGTACTGTTCTGTGTCTGCTGGGAACAGTAGTACACCGCTCGTTCAGCCACACTATATAGCATTCTGTGTACTGTTCTGTGTCTGCTGGGAACAGTAGTACACCGCTCGTTCAGCCACACTATATAGCATTCTGTGTACTGTTCTGTGTCTGCTGGGAACAGTAGTACACCGCTCGTTCAGCCACACTATATAGCATTCTGTGTACTGTTCTGTGTCTGCTGGGAACAGTAGTACACCGCTCGTTCAGCCACACTATATAGCATTCTGTGTACTGTTCTGTGTCTGCTGGGAACAGTAGTACACCGCTCGTTCAGCCACACTATATAGCATTCTGTGTACTGTTCTGTGTCTGCTGGGAACAGTAGTACACCGCTCGTTCAGCCACACTATATAGCATTCTGTGTACTGTTCTGTGTCTGCTGGGAACAGTAGTACACCGCTCGTTCAGCCACACTATATAGCATTCTGTGTACTGTTCTGTGTCTGCTGGGAACAGTAGTACACCGCTCGTTCAGCCACACTATATAGCATTCTGTGTACTGTTCTGTGTCTGCTGGGAACAGTAGTACACCGCTCGTTCAGCCACACTATATAGCATTCTGTGTACTGTTCTGTGTCTGCTGGGAACAGTAATACACCGCTCGTTCAGCCACACTATATAGCATTCTGTGTACTGTTCTGTGTCTGCTGGGAACAGTGGTACACCGCTCGTTCAGCCACACTATATAGCATTCTGTGTACTGTTCTGTGTCTGCTGGGAACAGTAGTACACCGCTCGTTCAGCCACACTATATAGCATTCTGTGTACTGTTCTGTGTCTGCTGGGAATAGTGGTACACCGCTCGTTCAGCCACACTATATAGCATTCTGTGTACTGTTCTGTGTCTGCTGGGAACAGTAGTACACCGCTCGTTCAGCCACACTATATAGCATTCTGTGTACTGTTCTGTGTCTGCTGGGAATAGTGGTACACCGCTCGTTCAGCCACACTATATAGCATTCTGTGTACTGTTCTGTGTCTGCTGGGAACAGTAGTACACCGCTCGTTCAGCCACACTATATAGCATTCTGTGTACTGTTCTGTGTCTGCTGGGAATAGTGGTACACCGCTCGTTCAGCCACACTATATAGCATTCTGTGTACTGTTCTGTGTCTGCTGGGAACAGTAGTACACCGCTCGTTCAGCCACACTATATAGCATTCTGTGTACTGTTCTGTGTCTGCTGGGAACAGTAGTACACCGCTCGTTCAGCCACACTATATAGCATTCTGTGTACTGTTCTGTGTCTGCTGGGAACAGTAGTACACCGCTCGTTCAGCCACACTATATAGCATTCTGTGTACTGTTCTGTGTCTGCTGGGAACAGTAGTACACCGCTCGTTCAGCCACACTATATAGCATTCTGTGTACTGTTCTGTGTCTGCTGGGAACAGTAGTACACCGCTCGTTCAGCCACACTATATAGCATTCTGTGTACTGTTCTGTGTCTGCTGGGAACAGTAGTACACCGCTCGTTCAGCCACACTATATAGCATTCTGTGTACTGTTCTGTGTCTGCTGGGAACAGTAGTACACCGCTCGTTCAGCCACACTATATAGCATTCTGTGTACTGTTCTGTGTCTGCTGGGAACAGTAGTACACCGCTCGTTCAGCCACACTATATAGCATTCTGTGTACTGTTCTGTGTCTGCTGGGAACAGTAGTACACCGCTCGTTCAGCCACACTATATAGCATTCTGTGTACTGTTCTGTGTCTGCTGGGAACAGTAGTACACCGCTCGTTCAGCCACACTATATAGCATTCTGTGTACTGTTCTGTGTCTGCTGGGAACAGTAGTACACCGCTCGTTCAGCCACACTATATAGCATTCTGTGTACTGTTCTGTGTCTGCTGGGAACAGTAGTACACCGCTCGTTCAGCCACACTATATAGCATTCTGTGTACTGTTCTGTGTCTGCTGGGAACAGTAGTACACCGCTCGTTCAGCCACACTATATAGCATTCTGTGTACTGTTCTGTGTCTGCTGGGAACAGTAATACACCGCTCGTTCAGCCACACTATATAGCATTCTGTGTACTGTTCTGTGTCTGCTGGGAACAGTGGTACACCGCTCGTTCAGCCACACTATATAGCATTCTGTGTACTGTTCTGTGTCTGCTGGGAACAGTAGTACACCGCTCGTTCAGCCACACTATATAGCATTCTGTGTACTGTTCTGTGTCTGCTGGGAATAGTGGTACACCGCTCGTTCAGCCACACTATATAGCATTCTGTGTACTGTTCTGTGTCTGCTGGGAACAGTAGTACACCGCTCGTTCAGCCACACTATATAGCATTCTGTGTACTGTTCTGTGTCTGCTGGGAATAGTGGTACACCGCTCGTTCAGCCACACTATATAGCATTCTGTGTACTGTTCTGTGTCTGCTGGGAACAGTAGTACACCGCTCGTTCAGCCACACTATATAGCATTCTGTGTACTGTTCTGTGTCTGCTGGGAATAGTGGTACACCGCTCGTTCAGCCACACTATATAGCATTCTGTGTACTGTTCTGTGTCTGCTGGGAACAGTAGTACACCGCTCGTTCAGCCACACTATATAGCATTCTGTGTACTGTTCTGTGTCTGCTGGGAACAGTAGTACACCGCTCGTTCAGCCACACTATATAGCATTCTGTGTACTGTTCTGTGTCTGCTGGGAACAGTAGTACACCGCTCGTTCAGCCACACTATATAGCATTCTGTGTACTGTTCTGTGTCTGCTGGGAACAGTAGTACACCGCTCGTTCAGCCACACTATATAGCATTCTGTGTACTGTTCTGTGTCTGCTGGGAATAGTGGTACACCGCTCGTTCAGCCACACTATATAGCATTCTGTGTACTGTTCTGTGTCTGCTGGGAACAGTAGTACACCGCTCGTTCAGCCACACTATATAGCATTCTGTGTACTGTTCTGTGTCTGCTGGGAACAGTAGTACACCGCTCGTTCAGCCACACTATATAGCATTCTGTGTACTGTTCTGTGTCTGCTGGGAATAGTGGTACACCGCTCGTTCAGCCACACTATATAGCATTCTGTGTACTGTTCTGTGTCTGCTGGGAATAGTGGTACACCGCTCACCCGTCACTGTATAGCATTGTGCTCTGTGTCGCTGCTGGGAATAGTGGTACTGTATAGCATTTCTGTACTGCCACTGTACTGCTGCCAGTCAGCGTGTACTGTAAGGATAAGTGAAATGAGGAAGAAATCCGGTGAAAGAGGGAGGGGCAAGGGAAGAGGTGTTTCCCCTGACGGTTCACGTACAGGCCACAGGGGAGCACCCAAGAAAACCCACTCAATACCGCCCATGTTGTCCAGGACAACAACCCTCACAAATCCAAAAGAACAGGACCAGATAATTACTTGGATGACCTCTCAAGCGTCCAGCAGTGGGTTAAGCAGCACCAGCACATCACGCACGAGGTCCGAGTCCTCAGCCAGTTACAAGGAGCCAGTGGGCACAAAGCTGACACAACCGGCAGCGACACCACGCACACAACTGCCAGATAACCAGTCCGATGAATTACCTCAGGACACAATGGGGTATTCGCAGGAGCTATTCCCAGCCCAACAAACTTCCACCTTTCAAAGGTCAATGGAGGAACAGCCAGAAATGTTGTGCCTGGATTCACAACCGTTAACTGTGGGAAATGCACCGCGCACTGAAATACAAGGCGAGTCCGAAGAGGACTCGGAAACCCAAATCCCAGAGCAATTTGGGCAGGAGGGGTTGCAATTGCAGGAGGTCGGCCGACAAGATCTGGAAGACGACGTTGGAGTGTGCTGCGCAGAGGTTGTTGTGGGGAGCTCTACTCCACGGCGGTGGCCCACAATGACATATGACGAGTTTGAGGAGATGGAAGAGGAGGGTATGGACAATGTGGACAGAGACCCAGATTTTGTTTGTGAACGAGAACATCGCCGTCGTAGCAGCAGCACAGATGAGTCTGTTGAAGAACACACTGCTGCACGAGTTCGCCTTGTGCCACAAGGTAGGCGGCGCGCAATTTCAGGCACCACAAGCGTGGAAGTTCAAGTGAGAGGCAAAAGAGGAGCAAACAGAAATCGCCAGCAAGGAGGCAGGTGCTCCAAAGTCTGGGCTTTCTTTGAAGACTGCACTGAGGATGTTACCATGGCGATTTGCAAGGTGTGCAAGACCCGCCTGAGCAGGGGGAAAAATATTAACAACCTCTCCACCACCAGCATGAGCCGTCACATGCTATCCAAACATCCCACTCTTTGGGCAAACGCGTCAGGACAGGGTACCAGAAACAACACTGCCTCCCTTGGGTTCACCAGACCCGCCTCAGCAGCAGCAGTAGCCCAGCCATTGCGTGGTTCACAACATTCACAAACATCAGACGACGCTGACACTGTCACTTTCCGGAGTAGTGCTCTTGAGGTCTCCCAGTGTTCATCAAACACAACAACCAACAGCCCTTCCGTGTGCAGCGCTACGGTTCAGTTGTCTGTGTCGGAGATGTTTGAGCGCAAGAGGAAATTGCCAGCAAATGACCCCCGGGCCGTGGCAGTAACAGCCAGCATAGCCAAGCTTCTGGCCTGCGAAATGCTGCCATATCGATTGGTGGAGACAAACAGCTTCAAGGGCATGATGTCAGTGGCCATCCCACGTTACGTGGTTCCCAGCCGCTACCACTTTGCACGCTCTGCAGTGCCTGAGTTGCATGAGCACGTGGTCAGCAAAATAACCCGAAGCTTGAAGAATGCCGTTGCCTGCAAGGTTCACCTCACCACTGACACCTGGACGAGTGCGTTCGGCCAGGGTCGATACATCTCCCTTACCGCGCACTGGGTGAACCTTGTGGAGCCTGGCAGCGATTCCTCACCTGCTACGGCACGGGTGTTGCCCACGCCACAAACAGCTGCACCGCCGTCCCTCCCACTGGATAACAACAGCAGCACCTACCTCTCTGACTCCTTCTCCTCCAACGCATCTCAAAGCTGTACCTCATCCGGAAACGCTAACCCAGCAGCAGTAGGATCGTGGAAGCAGTGCAGCACAGCTGTTGGCATGCGTCAGCAAGCGTTGCTGAAGCTAATCTGCCTTGGGGATAAGCAGCACACAGGGGAGGAAATTTGGAGGGGAATAAAGGAACAGACGGATTTGTGGCTGGCACCGCTGGACCTGAAACCGGGCATGGTTGTGTGTGATAATGGGAGTAATCTCATTCGCGCTTTAAGGTTGGCTAAGCTGACACACATCCCTTGCCTGGCGCACGTGATGAACCTAGTAGTTCAGCGGTTCCTGAGGACATACCCAGGCGTGCCCGATCTGCTGTTGAAGGTGCGTCGAGTGTCCAAACATTGTAGAAATTCCAGTACTGCTTCGGGGGCACTCGCCAAGATGCAGGAGCGCTTCAATCTCCCCCACCATCGCTTGCTGTGTGATGTCCCTACGCGCTGGAATTCTACGCTGCACATGCTAGCCCGCTTTTGCGAGCAGAAGAGTGCAGTGGTCCAGTACATGACGGCGCAGTACCGAGGCGCATCCGGCCAGCTGCCAAGCTTCTGTGGATCCGATTGGGCCAACATGTTGGACCTCTGCCAAGTCCTCCAAAATTTTGAGCAATCCACGTTGCTTGTGAGCAGTGACAACTCTTCAGTCAGCATTACCATACCACTGCTGTGTTTACTGAAGAGGTCGATGTTAAAAATCAAGGAAACAGCTGTCATGATGCAACTGGGGGAATCTGAAGGAGAAAACGATCAGCGTGATGGTACCAACATCAGGCCATCCGCCTCAGGGAACGCTGGCCCCAGCAGCTATGACGAAGAAGAGGAGGAGGAACAGCTGGAGTTGGAGCAGGAATTTCATGCCACCACTGACGAGGGCCAGAGCGGTGCACGTTGGACTTCCACAATTCAACGCGAATGGTCAGCAGAAGCAGACCAGGAGGAAGGTGACGACTATGATGCATCACAACAACTATCACAACGCTCACAAGAGGATGATGAGGATTCTGGTAGGACTCTGGCACACATGGCTCAATTCATGCTAGACTGCATTGAACGTGACCCACGCATTGTGCGCATTCTGGACAACACCAATTACTGGGTTTATACCCTTCTGGATCCACGGTACAAACACAATGTTCCAAAACTGCTTGAAGAAAGAGTCAGACAGGTCAAAATGGAAGAATACCAGCAGGCCCTTGTGGAGACTTTAGAGAGGAGATTGACATCCTCCCCCTCCTCTAGCCAGTTGTACGCAGACAGACTGACTTCCGCAAACCCAGGACGACCAGGAGGGCAGCAAACAACGCAAGCCGCAGCTAGTACCCAAAAGGGAATGGTATCGGCAGTGTCCTTGGAGTGGGAAAATTTTCTGACACCCATGCAGCCGCAGCCCACTGAACAGCAAGCGTGCAGATCCACCTCCAACACCGATCGCCTGGAGAAGATGGTCAAGGACTACATGTCAGATGGCGTAGCTGTGTCGAACCATCCATCTGCACCCTTCAACTATTGGGTATCGAAGCTAGACACCTGGCACGAACTGGCAATGTACGCAATAGAGGTGCTGGCTTGCCCGGCAGCCAGCGTTATGTCGGAACGCTGTTTCAGTGCTGCCGGAGGCATCGTCACAGATCGGCGTATCCGCCTCTCTACAGAAAATGCAGACCGTCTGACTCAAATTAAAATGAATCAATCCTGGATTGGAAATGACTACGCAACACTCCAGGACCCCAACCAAGTAACATGACCAATGAACATCTGGGATGGTGTTGCGTTTCCGGGCCCTGTTTATTGAACCTCTCATCTGTATTACATTTATGACTGCATGGCGGCAAAAAGCATTGCTGCTATATCCGCACGCTTTTTGTCCTCATGCAAGGCCTGGGTTGTTGTGTCTCACAAAGCGTGGCCTTCTCCTCCTGCGCCTCCTCCTGTTCCATCACGTCTGCTGCTGCTGGGTTAGCGTTGCCGCGTGGTCCCTGTTTATTGAACCACTTATCTTTATTACATTTATGACTGCATGGCGGTACAAAGCATGCTATCCGCACGCTTCTTGCCCTCATGCAAGGCCTGGGTTGTTGTGTCTCACAAAGCGTGGCCTTCTCCTCCTGCGCCTGCTCCTGTTCCATCACGTCTGCTGCTGCTGGGTTAGCGTTGCCGCGTGGTCCCTGTTTATTGAACCACTTATCTTTATTACATTTATGACTGCATGGCGGTACAAAGCATGCTATCCGCACGCTTCTTGCCCTCATGCAAGGCCTGGGTTGTTGTGTCTCACAAAGCGTGGCCTTCTCCTCCTGCGCCTCCTCCTGTTCCATCACGTCTGCTGCTGCTGGGTTAGCGTTGCCGCGTGGTCCCTGTTTATTGAACCACTTATCTTTATTACATTTATGACTGCATGGCGGTACAAAGCCTGCTATCCGCACGCTTCTTGCCCTCATGCAAGGCCGGGGTTGTTGTGTCTCACAAAGCGTGGCCTTCTTCTCCTCCTGCGCCACCCTCCTCCTGTTCCATCACGTGTGCTGCTGCTGGGTTAGCGTTGCCGCGTGGTCCCTGTTTATTGAACCACTTATCTTTATTACATTTATGACTGCATGGCGGTACAAAGCATGCTATCCGCACGCTTCTTGCCCTCATGCAAGGCCTGGGTTGTTGTGTCTCACAAAGCGTGGCCTTCTCCTCCTGCGCCTCCTCCTGTTCCATCACGTCTGCTGCTGCTGGGTTAGCGTTGCCGCGTGGTCCCTGTTTATTGAACCACTTATCTTTATTACATTTATGACTGCATGGCGGTACAAAGCCTGCTATCCGCACGCTTCTTGCCCTCATGCAAGGCCGGGGTTGTTGTGTCTCACAAAGCGTGGCCTTCTTCTCCTCCTGCGCCACCCTCCTCCTGTTCCATCACGTGTGCTGCTGCTGGGTTAGCGTTACCGGTCCCTTTTCCTGGAACCTCTTATATGTATTACATTTATGACTGCATGCCGACAAAAAACATGTTACCTGTGCAAAGAAAACAGACATTTCCCGCATTTAAAAGACAGTTTTCCCTTTGAAACTTTAAAATCGATTTTCTCAAAAACTATAAGCTCTTTTTGCTAATTTTTTTTTCCTCTTGTACCCACTCCCAAGGTGCACATACCCTGTAAATTTGGGGTATGTGGCATGTAAGGAGGCTTTACAAACCACAAAAGTTCGGGTCCCCATTGACTTCCATTATGTTCGGAGTTCGGGTCGAACACCCGAACATCGCGGCCATGTTCGGCCTGTTCGGCCCGAACCCGAACATCTAGATGTTCGCCCAACACTACACTGTATACTAGACCCTCGCAGTACTGACATACATACACATCAATACTCTCCTGCACTGTATACTAGACCCTCGCAGTACTGACATACATACACATCACTACTCTCCTGCGCTGTATACTAGACCCTCGCAGTACTGACATACATACACATCAATGCTCTCCTGCACTGTATACTAGACCCTCGCAGTAGTGACATACATACACATCACTACTCTCCTGCAGTGTATACTAGACCCTCGCAGTACTGACATACATACACATCAATACTCTCCTGCGCTGTATACTAGACCCTCGCAGTACTGACATACATACACATCACTACTCTCCTGCACTGTATACTAGACCCTCGCAGTACTGACATACATACACATCAATACTCTCCTGCACTGTATACTAGGCCCTCGCAGTACTGACATACATACACATCACTACTCTCCTGCACTGTATACTAGACCCTCGCAGTACTGACATACATACACATCACTACTCTCCTGCACTGTATACTAGACCCTCGCAGTACTGACATACATACACATCAATACTCTCCTGCACTGTATACTAGACCCTCGCAGTACTGACATACATACACATCACTACTCTCCTGCACTGTATACTAGACCCTCGCAGTACTGACATACATACACATCACTACTCTCCTGCACTGTATACTAGACCCTCGCAGTACTGACATACATACACATCAATACTCTCCTGCACTGTATACTAGGCCCTCGCAGTACTGACATACATACACATCACTACTCTCCTGCACTGTATACTAGACCCTCGCAGTACTGACATACATACACATCACTACTCTCCTGCGCTGTATACTAGACCCTTGCAGTACTGACATACATACACATCAATGCTCTCCTGCACTGTATACTAGACCCTCGCAGTAGTGACATACATACACATCACTACTCTCCTGCAGTGTATACTAGACCCTCGCAGTACTGACATACATACACATCAATACTCTCCTGCACTGTATACTAGACCTTCGCAGTACTGACATACATACACATCACTACTCTCCTGCACTGTATACTAGACCCTCGCAGTACTGACATACATACACATCACTACTCTCCTGCACTGTATACTAGACCCTCGCAGTACTGACATACATACACATCACTACTCTCCTGCACTGTATACTAGACCCTCGCAGTACTGACATACATACACATCACTACTCTCCTGCATTGTATACTAGACCCTCGCAGTACTGACATACATACACATCAATACTCTCCTGCACTGTATACTAGACCCTCGCAGTACTGACATACATACACATCAATGCTCTCCTGCACTGTATACTAGACCCTCGCAGTACTGACATACATACACATCAATACTCTCCTGCACTGTATACTAGACCCTCGCAGTACTGACATACATACACATCAATACTCTCCTGCACTGTATACTAGACCCTCGCAGTACTGACATACATACACATCACTACTCTCCTGCACTGTATACTAGACCCTCGCAGTACTGACATACATACACATCACTACTCTCCTGCACTGTATACTAGACCTTCGCAGTACTGACATACATACACATCACTACTCTCCTGCACTGTATACTAGACCTTCGCAGTACTGACATACATACACATCACTACTCTCCTGCACTGTATACTAGACCCTCGCAGTACTGACATACATACACATCACTACTCTCCTGCACTGTATACTAGACCCTCGCAGTACTGACATACATACACATCACTACTCTCCTGCACTGTATACTAGACCCTCGCAGTACTGACATACATACACATCACTACTCTCCTGCATTGTATACTAGACCCTCGCAGTACTGACATACATACACATCACTACTCTCCTGCGCTGTATGCTAGACCCTCGCAGTACTGACATACATACACATCACTACTCTCCTGCGCTGTATACTAGGCCCTCGCAGTACTGACATACATACACATCACTACTCTCCTGCGCTGTATACTAGACCCTCGCAGTACTGACATACATACACATCACTACTCTCCTGCACTGTATACTAGGCCCTCGCAGTACTGACATACATACACATCACTACTCTCCTGCATTGTATACTAGACCCTCGCAGTACTGACATACATACACATCACTACTCTCCTGCGCTGTATGCTAGACCCTCGCAGTACTGACATACATACACATCACTACTCTCCTGCGCTGTATACTAGGCCCTCGCAGTACTGACATACATACACATCACTACTCTCCTGCGCTGTATACTAGACCCTCGCAGTACTGACATACATACACATCACTACTCTCCTGCGCTGTATACTAGACCCTTGCAGTACTGACATACATACACATCACTACTCTCCTGCACTGTATACTAGACCCTCGCAGTACTGACATACATACACATCACTACTCTCCTGCACTGTATACTAGACCCTCGCAGTACTGACATACATACACATCACTACTCTCCTGCACTGTATACTAGACCCTCGCAGTACTGACATACATACACATCACTACTCTCCTGCACTGTATACTAGACCCTCGCAGTACTGACATACATACACATCACTACTCTCCTGCACTGTATACTAGACCCTCGCAGTACTGACATACATACACATCACTACTCTCCTGCACTGTATACTAGACCCTCGCAGTACTGACATACATACACATCACTACTCTCCTGCACTGTATACTAGGCCCTCGCAGTACTGACATACATACACATCACTACTCCCCTGCGCTGTATACTAGACCCTCGCAGTACTGACATACATACACATCAATACTCTCCTGCACTGTATACTAGACCCTCGCAGTACTGACATACATACACATCACTCCTCTCCTGCACTGTATACTAGACCCTCGCAGTACTGACATACATACACATCAATACTCTCCTGCACTGTATACTAGACCCTCACAGTACTGACATACATACACATCACTACTCTCCTGCACTGTATACTAGACCCTCGCAGTACTGACATACATACACATCAATACTCTCCTGCACTGTATACTAGACCCTCGCAGTACTGACATACATACACATCACTACTCTCCTGCACTGTATACTAGACCCTCGCAGTACTGACATACATACACATCACTCCTCTCCTGCACTGTATACTAGGCCCTCGCAGTACTGACATACATACACATCACTACTCTCCTGCACTGTATACTAGACCCTCGCAGTACTGACATACATACACATCACTACTCTCCTGCACTGTATACTAGACCCTCGCAGTACTGACATACATACACATCACTACTCTCCTGCACTGTATACTAGACCCTCGCAGTACTGACATACATACACATCAGTACTCTCCTGCACTGTATACTAGACCCTCACAGTACTGACATACATACACATCACTACTCTCCTGCACTGTATACTAGACCCTCGCAGTACTGACATACATACACATCAATACTCTCCTGCACTGTATACTAGACCCTCGCAGTACTGACATACATACACATCACTCCTCTCCTGCACTGTATACTAGACCCTCGCAGTACTGACATACATACACATCAATACTCTCCTGCACTGTATACTAGACCCTCACAGTACTGACATACGTACACATCACTACTCTCCTGCACTGTATACTAGACCCTCGCTGTACTGACATACATACACATCAATACTCTCCTGCACTGTATACTAGACCCTCGCAGTACTGACATACATACACATCACTACTCTCCTGCATTGTATACTAGACCCTCGCAGTACTGACATACATACACATCACTACTCTCCTGCACTGTATACTAGACCCTCGCAGTACTGACATACATACACATCACTACTCTCCTGCACTGTATACTAGACCCTCGCAGTACTGACATACATACACATCACTACTCTCCTGCACTGTATACTAGACCCTCGCAGTACTGACATACATACACATCACTACTCTCCTGCACTGTATACTAGACCCTCGCAGTACTGACATACATACACATCACTACTCTCCTGCACTGTATACTAGACCCTCGCTGTACTGACATACATACACATCAATACTCTCCTGCACTGTATACTAGACCCTCGCAGTACTGACATA
This sequence comes from Hyperolius riggenbachi, assembly GCF_040937935.1. Taxonomy (NCBI): domain Eukaryota; kingdom Metazoa; phylum Chordata; class Amphibia; order Anura; family Hyperoliidae; genus Hyperolius; species Hyperolius riggenbachi. The sequence continues at coordinate 3,693,795 of NC_090647.1, read as the reverse complement.
CATACACATCACTACTCTCCTGCATTGTATACTAGACCCTCGCAGTACTGACATACATACACATCACTACTCTCCTGCACTGTATACTAGACCCTCGCAGTACTGACATACATACACATCACTACTCTCCTGCACTGTATACTAGACCCTCGCAGTACTGACATACATACACATCACTACTCTCCTGCACTGTATACTAGACCCTCGCAGTACTGACATACATACACATCACTACTCTCCTGCACTGTATACTAGACCCTCGCAGTACTGACATACATACACATCACTACTCTCCTGCACTGTATACTAGACCCTCGCAGTACTGACATACATACACATCACTACTCTCCTGCACTGTATACTAGACCCTCGCAGTACTGACATACATACACATCACTACTCTCCTGCACTGTATACTAGACCCTCGCAGTACTGACATACATACACATCAATGCTCTCCTGCGCTGTATACTAGACCCTCGCAGTACTGACATACATACACATCACTACTCTCCTGCACTGTATACTAGACCCTCGCAGTACTGACATACATACACATCACTACTCTCCTGCACTGTATACTAGACCCTCGCAGTACTGACATACATACACATCACTACTCTCCTGCACTGTATACTAGACCCTCGCAGTACTGACATACATACACATCACTACTCTCCTGCACTGTATACTAGACCCTCGCAGTACTGACATACACACACATCACTACTCTCCTGCACTGTATACTAGACCCTCGCAGTACTGACATACATACACATCACTACTCTCCTGCACTGTATACTAGACCCTCGCAGTACTGACATACATACACATCACTACTCTCCTGCACTGTATACTAGACCCTCGCAGTACTGACATACATACACATCACTACTCTCCTGCACTGTATACTAGACCCTCGCAGTACTGACATACATACACATCACTACTCTCCTGCACTGTATACTAGACCCTCGCAGTACTGACATACATACACATCACTACTCTCCTGCACTGTATACTAGACCCTCGCAGTACTGACATACATACACATCAATACTCTCCTGCGCTGTATACTAGACCCTCGCAGTACTGACATACATACACATCACTACTCTCCTGCACTGTATACTAGACCCTCGCAGTACTGACATACATACACATCACTACTCTCCTGCGCTGTATACTAGACCCTCGCAGTACTGACATACATACACATCACTACTCTCCTGCACTGTATACTAGACCCTCGCAGTACTGACATACATACACATCAATACTCTCCTGCGCTGTATACTAGACCCTCGCAGTACTGACATACATACACATCACTACTCTCCTGCACTGTATACTAGACCCTCGCAGTACTGACATACATACACATCACTACTCTCCTGCACTGTATACTAGACCCTCGCAGTACTGACATACATACACATCACTACTCTCCTGCACTGTATACTAGACCCTCGCAGTACTGACATACATACACATCAATGCTCTCCTGCACTGTATACTAGACCCTCGCAGTACTGACATACATACACATCACTACTCTCCTGCACTGTATACTAGACCCTCGCAGTACTGACATACATACACATCAATACTCTCCTGCGCTGTATACTAGACCCTCGCAGTACTGACATACATACACATCAATGCTCTCCTGCACTGTATACTAGACCCTCGCAGTACTGACATACATACACATCACTACTCTCCTGCACTGTATACTAGACCCTCGCAGTACTGACATACATACACATCAATACTCTCCTGCACTGTATACTAGACCCTCGCAGTACTGACATACATACACATCACTACTCTCCTGCACTGTATACTAGACCCTCGCAGTACTGACATACATACACATCAATACTCTCCTGCACTGTATACTAGACCCTCGCAGTACTGACATACATACACATCAATACTCTCCTGCACTGTATACTAGACCCTCGCAGTAGTGACATACATACACATCAATACTCTCCTGCACTGTATACTAGACCCTCGCAGTACTGACATACATACACATCAATACTCTCCTGCACTGTGTACTAGACCCTCGCAGTACTGACATACATACACATCAATACTCTCCTGCACTGTATACTAGGCCCTCGCAGTACTGACATACATACACATCAGTACTCTCCTGCGCTGTATACTAGACCCTCGCAGTACTGACATACATACACATCACTACTCTCCTGCACTGTATACTAGACCCTCGCAGTACTGACATACATACACATCACTACTCTCCTGCACTGTATACTAGACCCTCGCAGTACTGACATACATACACATCAGTACTCTCCTGCACTGTATACTAGACCCTCGCAGTACTGACATACATACACATCAATGCTCTCCTGCACTGTATACTAGACCCTCGCAGTACTGACATACATACACATCACTACTCTCCTGCACTGTATACTAGACCCTCGCAGTACTGACACGCATACACATCAATACTCTCCTGCACTGTATACTAGACCATCGCAGTACTGACATACATACACATCACTACTCTCCTGCGCTGTATACTAGACCCTCGCTGTACTGACATACATACACATCACTACTCTCCTGCACTGTATACTAGACCCTCGCAGTACTGACATACATACACATCACTACTCTCCTGCACTGTATACTAGACCCTCGCAGTACTGACATACATACACATCACTACTCTCCTGCACTGTATACTAGACCCTCGCAGTACTGACATACATACACATCACTCCTCTCCTGCACTGTATACTAGACCCTCGCAGTACTGACATACATACACATCACTACTCTCCTGCACTGTATACTAGACCCTCGCAGTACTGACATACATACACATCAATACTCTCCTGCGCTGTATACTAGACCCTCGCAGTACTGACATACATACACATCACTACTCTCCTGCACTGTATACTAGACCCTCGCAGTACTGACATACATACACATCAATGCTCTCCTGCACTGTATACTAGACCCTCGCAGTACTGACATACATACACATCACTACTCTCCTGCACTGTATACTAGACCCTCGCAGTACTGACATACATACACATCACTACTCTCCTGCACTGTATACTAGACCCTCGCAGTACTGACATACATACACATCAATACTCTCCTGCACTGTATACTAGACCCTCGCAGTACTGACATACATACACATCACTACTCTCCTGCACTGTATACTAGACCCTCGCAGTACTGACATACATACACATCAATGCTCTCCTGCACTGTATACTAGACCCTCGCAGTACTGACATACATACACATCACTACTCTCCTGCACTGTATACTAGACCCTCGCAGTACTGACATACACACACATCACTACTCTCCTGCACTGTATACTAGACCCTCGCAGTACTGACATACATACACATCAATGCTCTCCTGCACTGTATACTAGACCCTCGCAGTACTGACATACATACACATCACTACTCTCCTGCACTGTATACTAGACCCTCGCAGTACTGACATACATACACATCACTACTCTCCTGCACTGTATACTAGACCCTCGCAGTACTGACATACATACACATCACTACTCTCCTGCACTGTATACTAGACCCTCGCAGTACTGACATACATACACATCACTATTCTCCTGCACTGTATACTAGACCCTCGCAGTACTGACATACATACACATCACTACTCTCCTGCGCTGTATACTAGGCCCTCGCAGTACTGACATACATACACATCAGTACTCTCCTGCACTGTATACTAGACCCTCGCAGTACTGACATACATACACATCACTACTCTCCTGCACTGTATACTAGACCCTCGCAGTACTGACATACATACACATCACTACTCTCCTGCACTGTATACTAGACCCTCGCAGTACTGACATACATACACATCACTACTCTCCTGCACTGTATACTAGACCCTCGCAGTACTGACATACATACACATCACTATTCTCCTGCACTGTATACTAGACCCTCGCAGTACTGACATGCATACACATCAATACTCTCCTGCACTGTATACTAGACCCTCGCAGTACTGACATACATACACATCACTACTCTCCTGCACTGTATACTAGGCCCTCGCAGTACTGACATACATACACATCACTACTCTCCTGCACTGTATACTAGACCCTCGCAGTACTGACATACATACACATCAATGCTCTCCTGCACTGTATACTAGACCCTCGCAGTACTGACATACATACACATCACTACTCTCCTGCACTGTATACTAGACCCTCGCAGTACTGACATACATACACATCAATACTCTCCTGCACTGTATACTAGACCCTCGCAGTACTGACATACATACACATCACTACTCTCCTGCACTGTATACTAGACCCTCGCAGTACTGACATACATACACATCAATACTCTCCTGCACTGTATACTAGACCCTCGCAGTACTGACATGCGGACACATCACTACTCTCCTGCACTGTATACTAGACCCTCGCAGTACTGACATACATACACATCAATACTCTCCTGCACTGTATACTAGACCCTCGCAGTACTGACATACATACACATCAGTACTCTCCTGCACTGTATACTAGACCCTCGCAGTACTGACATACATACACATCACTACTCTCCTGCACTGTACACTAGACCCTCGCAGTACTGACATACATACACATCACTACTCTCCTGCACTGTATACTAGACCCTCGCAGTACTGACATACATACACATCAATACTCTCCTGCGCTGTATACTAGACCCTCGCAGTACTGACATACATACACATCACTACTCTCCTGCACTGTATACTAGACCCTCGCAGTACTGACATACATACACATCAATACTCTCCTGCACTGTATACTAGACCCTCGCAGTACTGACATACATACACATCACTACTCTCCTGCACTGTATACTAGACCCTCGCAGTAGTGACATACATACACATCAATACTCTCCTGCACTGTATACTAGACCCTCGCAGTACTGACATACATACACATCACTACTCTCCTGCACTGTATACTAGACCCTCGCAGTACTGACATACATACACATCACTACTCTCCTGCACTGTATACTAGACCCTCGCAGTACTGACATACATACACATCACTACTCTCCTGCACTGTATACTAGACCCTCGCAGTACTGACATACATACACATCAATACTCTCCTGCACTGTATACTAGACCCTCGCAGTACTGACATACACATCAATACTCTCCTGCACTGTATACTAGACCCTCGCAGTACTGACATACATACACATCAATACTCTCCTGCGCTATATACTAGACCCTCGCAGTACTGACATACATACACATCAATACTCTCCTGCACTGTATACTAGACCCTCGCAGTACTGACATACATACACATCACTCCTCTCCTGCACTGTATACTAGACCCTCGCAGTACTGACATACATACACATCACTACTCTCCTGCACTGTATACTAGACCCTCGCAGTACTGACATACATACACATCAATACTCTCCTGCACTGTATACTAGACCCTCGCAGTACTGACATACATACACATCACTACTCTCCTGCGCTGTATACTAGACCCTCGCAGTACTGACATACATACACATCAATACTCTCCTGCACTGTATACTAGACCCTCGCAGTACTGACATACATACACATCACTACTCTCCTGCACTGTATACTAGACCCTCGCAGTACTGACATACACACACATCACTACTCTCCTGCGCGTGTATACTAGACCCTTGCAGTACTGACATACATACACATCAGTACTCTCCTGCGCTGTATACTAGACCCTCGCAGTACTGACATACATACACATCAATACTCTCCTGCGCTGTATACTAGACCCTTGCAGTACTGACATACATACACATCAATACTCTCCTGCACTGTATACTAGACCCTCGCAGTACTGACATACATACACATCAATACTCTCCTGCACTGTATACTAGACCCTCGCAGTACTGACATACATACACATCAATACTCTCCTGCGCTGTATACTAGACCCTTGCAGTACTGACATACATACACATCAATACTCTCCTGCACTGTATACTAGACCCTCGCAGTACTGACATACATACATACACATCAATACTCTCCTGTACTGTATACTAGACCCTCGCAGTACTGACATACACATCACTACTCTCCTGTACTGTATACTAGACCCTCGCAGTACTGACATACACATCACTACTCTCCTGTACTGTATACTAGACCCTCGCAGTACTGACATACATACACATCACTACTCTCCTGCACTGTATACTAGACCCTCGCAGTACTGACATACATACACATCAGTACTCTCCTGCACTGTATACTAGACCCTCGCAGTACTGACATACACATCAATACTCTCCTGCATTGTATACTAGACCCTCGCAGTACTGACATACATACACATCAATACTCTCCTGCACTGTATACTAGACCCTCACAGTACTGACATACATACACATCAATACTCTCCTGCGCTGTATACTAGACCCTCGCAGTACTGACATACATACACATCACTACTCTCCTGCACTGTATACTAGACCCTCGCAGTACTGACATACATACACATCACTACTCTCCTGCACTGTATACTAGACCCCCGCAGTACTGACATACATACACATCACTACTCTCCTGCACTGTATACTAGACCCTCGCAGTACTGACATACATACACATCACTACTCTCCTGCACTGTATACTAGGCCCTCGCAGTACTGACAAACATACACATCACTACTCTCCTGCGCTGTATACTAGACCCTCGCAGTACTGACATACATACACATCACTACTCTCCTGCACTGTATACTAGACCCTCGCAGTACTGACATACATACACATCACTACTCTCCTGCCCTGTATACTAGACCCTCGCAGTACTGACATACATACACATCACTACTCTCCTGCGCTGTATACTAGACCCTCGCAGTACTGACATACATACACATCACTACTCTCCTGCGCTGTATACTAGACCCTCGCAGTACTGACATACATACACATCAATACTCTCCTGCACTGTATACTAGACCCTCGCAGTACTGACATACATACACATCACTACTCTCCTGCGCTGTATACTAGACCCTCGCAGTACTGACATACATACACATCAATACTCTCCTGCACTGTATACTAGACCCTCGCAGTACTGACATACATACACATCACTACTCTCCTGCACTGTATACTAGACCCTCGCAGTACTGACATACATACACATCAATACTCTCCTGCACTGTGTACTAGACCCTCGCAGTACTGACATACATACACATCACTACTCTCCTGCACTGTATACTAGACCCTCGCAGTACTGACATACATACACATCAATGCTCTCCTGCACTGTATACTAGACCCTCGCAGTACTGACATACATACACATCACTACTCTCCTGCACTGTATACTAGACCCTCGCAGTACTGACATACATACACATCACTACTCTCCTGCACTGTATACTAGACCCTCGCAGTACTGACATACATACATACACATCAATACTCTCCTGTACTGTATACTAGACCCTCGCAGTACTGACATACACATCAATACTCTCCTGCGCTGTATACTAGACCCTCGCAGTACTGACATACATACACATCACTACTCTCCTGCACTGTATACTAGACCCTCGCAGTACTGACATACATACACATCAATACTCTCCTGCACTGTATACTAGACCCTCGCAGTACTGACATACATACACATCACTACTCTCCTGCCCTGTATACTAGTCCCTCGCAGTACTGACATACATACACATCACTACTCTCCTGCACTGTATACTAGACCCTCGCAGTACTGACATACATACACATCAGTACTCTCCTGCACTGTATACTAGACCCTCGCAGTACTGACATACATACACATCAATACTCTCCTGCACTGTATACTAGACCCTCGCAGTACTGACATACTCTCCTGCACTGTAAACTAGACCCTCGCTGTACTGACATACATACACATCAATACTCTCCTGCATTGTATACTAGACCCTCGCAGTACTGACATGCATACACATCACTACTCTCCTGCGCTGTATACTAGACCCTCGCAGTACTGACATACATACACATCACTACTCTCCTGCGCTGTATACTAGACCCTCGCAGTACTGACATACATACACATCAATACTCTCCTGCACTGTATACTAGACCCTCGCAGTACTGACATACATACACATCAATACTCTCCTGCACTGTATACTAGACCCTCGCAGTACTGACATACATACACATCAATACTCTCCTGCGCTGTATACTAGACCCTCGCAGTACTGACATACATACACATCACTACTCTCCTGCACTGTATACTAGACCCTCGCAGTACTGACATGCATACACATCAATACTCTCCTGCGCTGTATACTAGACCCTCGCAGTACTGACATACATACACATCAATACTCTCCTGCACTGTATACTAGACCCTCGCAGTACTGACATGCATACACATCACTACTCTCCTGCACTGTATACTAGACCCTCGCAGTACTGACATACATACACATCAATACTCTCCTGCGCTGTATACTAGACCCTCGCAGTACTGACATACATACACATCACTACTCTCCTGCCCTGTATACTAGACCCTCGCAGTACTGACATACATACACATCAATACTCTCCTGCACTGTATACTAGACCCTCGCAGTACTGACATACATACACATCAATACTCTCCTGCACTGTATACTAGACCCCCGCAGTACTGACATACATACACATCAATACTCTCCTGCGCTGTATACTAGGCCCTCGCAGTACTGACATACATACACATCACTACTCTCCTGCGCTGTATACTAGACCCTCGCAGTACTGACATACATACACATCACTACTCTCCTGCACTGTATACTAGACCCTCGCAGTACTGACATACATACACATCAATACTCTCCTGCATTGTATACTAGACCCTCGCAGTACTGACATACATACACACCAATACTCTCCTGCACTGTATACTAGACCCTCGCAGTACTGACATACATACACATCAATACTCTCCTGCGCTGTATACTAGACCCTCGCAGTACTGACATACATACACATCAGTACTCTCCTGCACTGTATACTACACCCTCGCAGTACTGACATACATACACATCAATACTCTCCTGCACTGTATACTAGACCCTCGCAGTACTGACATACATACACATCAATACTCTCCTGCGCTGTATACTAGACCCTCGCAGTACTGACATACATACACATCACTACTCTCCTGCACTGTATACTAGACCCTCGCAGTACTGACATACATACACATCAATACTCTCCTGCACTGTATACTAGACCCTCGCAGTACTGACATACATACACATCAATACTCTCCTGCATTGTATACTAGACCCTCGCAGTACTGACATGCATACACATCACTACTCTCCTGCGCTGTATACTAGACCCTCGCAGTACTGACATACATACACATCACTACTCTCCTGCACTGTATACTAGACCCTCGCAGTACTGACATGCATACACATCAATACTCTCCCGCACTGTATACTAGACCCTCGCAGTACTGACATGCATACACATCACTACTCTCCTGCACTGTATACTAGACCCTCGCAGTACTGACATACATACACATCACTACTCTCCTGCACTGTATACTAGACCCTCGCAGTACTGACATACATACACATCACTACTCTCCTGCATTGTATACTAGACCCTCGCAGTACTGACATGCATACACATCACTACTCTCCTGCGCTGTATACTAGACCCTCGCAGTACTGACATACATACACATCAATACTCTCCTGCACTGTATACTAGACCCTCGCAGTACTGACATACATACACATCACTACTCTCCTGCACTGTATACTAGACCCTCGCAGTACTGACATACATACACATCACTACTCTCCTGCACTGTATACTAGACCCTCGCAGTACTGACATACATACACATCACTACTCTCCTGCACTGTATACTAGACCCTCGCAGTACTGACATACATACACATCACTACTCTCCTGCACTGTATACTAGACCCTCGCAGTACTGACATACATACACATCAATACTCTCCTGCACTGTATACTAGACCCTCGCAGTACTGACATACATACACATCACTACTCTCCTGCACTGTATACTAGACCCTCGCAGTACTGACATACATACACATCACTACTCTCCTGCACTGTATACTAGACCCTCGCAGTACTGACATACATACACATCAATACTCTCCTGCATTGTATACTAGACCCTCGCAGTACTGACATACACACACATCACTACTCTCCTGCACTGTATACTAGACCCTCGCAGTACTGACATACATACACATCAATACTCTCCTGCACTGTATACTAGGCCCTCGCAGTACTGACATACATACACATCACTACTCTCCTGCACTGTATACTAGACCATCGCAGTACTGACATACATACACATCAATACTCTCCTGCACTGTATACTAGACCCTCGCAGTACTGACATACATACACATCACTACTCTCCTGCACTGTATACTAGACCCTCGCAGTACTGACATACATACACATCACTACTCTCCTGCACTGTATACTAGACCCTCGCAGTACTGACATACATACACATCACTACTCTCCTGCACTGTATACTAGACCCTCGCAGTACTGACATACATACACATCACTACTCTCCTGCACTGTATACTAGACCCTCGCAGTACTGACACGCATACACATCAATACTCTCCTGCGCTGTATACTAGACCCTCGCAGTACTGACATACATACACATCAATACTCTCCTGCACTGTATACTAGACCCTCGCAGTACTGACATGCATACACATCAATACTCTCCTGCACTGTATACTAGACCCTCGCAGTACTGACATACATACACATCACTACTCTCCTGCGCTGTATACTAGACCCTCGCAGTACTGACATACACATCACTACTCTCCTGCGCTGTATACTAGACCCCCGCAGTACTGACATACATACACATCAATACTCTCCTGCACTGTATACTAGACCCTCGCAGTACTGACATACATACACATCACTACTCTCCTGCACTGTATACTAGACCCTCGCAGTACTGACACGCATACACATCACTACTCTCCTGCGCTGTATACTAGACCCTCGCAGTACTGACATACATACACATCAATGCTCTCCTGCACTGTATACTAGACCCTCGCAGTACTGACATACATACACATCACTACTCTCCTGCGCTGTATACTAGACCCTCGCAGTACTGACATACATACACATCAATACTCTCCTGCACTGTATACTAGACCCTCGCAGTACTGACATACATACACATCAATGCTCTCCTGCACTGTATACTAGACCCTCGCAGTACTGACATACATACACATCACTACTCTCCTGCGCTGTATACTAGACCCTCGCAGTACTGACATACATACACATCAATACTCTCCTGCACTGTATACTAGACCCTCGCAGTACTGACATACATACACATCAATACTCTCCTGCACTGTATACTAGACCCTCGCAGTACTGACATACATACACATCACTACTCTCCTGCCCTGTATACTAGACCCTCGCAGTACTGACCTGCATACACATCAATACTCTCCTGCACTGTATACTAGACCCTCGCAGTACTGACATACATACACATCACTACTCTCCTGCGCTGTATACTAGACCCTCGCAGTACTGACATACACATCACTACTCTCCTGCGCTGTATACTAGACCCTCGCAGTACTGACATACATACACATCACTACTCTCCTGCACTGTATACTAGACCCTCGCAGTACTGACATACATACACATCACTACTCTCCTGCACTGTATACTAGACCCTCGCAGTACTGACATACATACACATCAATACTCTCCTGCACTGTATACTAGACCCTCGCAGTACTGACACACATACACATCACTACTCTCCTGCACTGTATACTAGACCCTCGCAGTACTGACATACATACACATCACTACTCTCCTGCGCTGTATACTAGACCCTCGCAGTACTGACATACATACACATCAATACTCTCCTGCACTGTATACTAGACCCTCGCAGTACTGACATACATACACATCAATACTCTCCTGCACTGTATACTAGGCCCTCGCAGTACTGACATACATACACATCAATACTCTCCTGCACTGTATACTAGACCCTCACAGTACTGACATACATACACATCAATGCTCTCCTGCACTGTATACTAGACCCTCGCAGTACTGACATACATACACATCAATACTCTCCTGCACTGTATACTAGACCCTCGCAGTACTGACATACATACACATCACTACTCTCCTGCACTGTATACTAGACCCTCGCAGTACTGACATACATACACATCAATACTCTCCTGCACTGTATACTAGACCCTCGCAGTACTGACATACATACACATCACTACTCTCCTGCACTGTATACTAGACCCTCGCAGTACTGACATACATACACATCAATACTCTCCTGCACTGTACACTAGACCCTCGCAGTACTGACATACATACACATCACTACTCTCCTGCACTGTATACTAGACCCTCGCAGTACTGACATACATACACATCAATACTCTCCTGCACTGTATACTAGACCCTCACAGTACTGACATACATACACATCAATGCTCTCCTGCACTGTATACTAGACCCTCGCAGTACTGACATACATACACATCAATACTCTCCTGCACTGTATACTAGACCCTCGCAGTACTGACATACATACACATCAATACTCTCCTGCACTGTATACTAGACCCTCGCAGTACTGACATACATACACATCACTACTCTCCTGCACTGTATACTAGACCCTCGCAGTACTGACATACATACACATCAATACTCTCCTGCACTGTATACTAGACCCTCGCAGTACTGACATACATACACATCAATACTCTCCTGCACTGTATACTAGACCCTCGCAGTACTGACATACATACACATCACTACTCTCCTGCACTGTATACTAGACCCTCGCAGTACTGACATACATACACATCACTACTCTCCTGCACTGTATACTAGACCCTCGCAGTACTGACATACATACACATCAATACTCTCCTGCACTGTATACTAGACCCTCGCAGTACTGACATGCATACACATCAATACTCTCCTGCACTGTATACTAGACCCTCGCAGTACTGACATACATACACATCACTACTCTCCTGCACTGTATACTAGACCCTCGCAGTACTGACATACATACACATCACTACTCTCCTGCACTGTATACTAGACCCTCGCAGTACTGACATACATACACATCAATACTCTCCTGCACTGTATACTAGACCCTCGCAGTACTGACATACATACACGTCAATACTCTCCTGCACTGTATACTAGACCCTCGCAGTACTGACATACATACACATCAATACTCTCCTGCACTGTATACTAGGCCCTCGCAGTACTGACCTACATACACATCAATACTCTCCTGCACTGTATACTAGACCCTCGCAGTACTGACATACATACACGTCACTACTCTCCTGCACTGTATACTAGACCCTCGCAGTACTGACATACATACACATCACTACTCTCCTGCACTGTATACTAGACCCTCGCAGTACTGACATACATACACATCAGTACTCTCCTGCACTGTATACTAGACCCTCGCAGTACTGACATACATACACATCACTACTCTCCTGCACTGTATACTAGACCCTCGCAGTACTGACATACATACACATCACTACTCTCCTGCACTGTATACTAGACCCTCGCAGTACTGACATACATACACATCACTACTCTCCTGCGCTGTATACTAGACCCTCGCAGTACTGACATACATACACATCAATACTCTCCTGCGCTGTATACTAGACCCTTGCAGTACTGACATACATACACATCAATACTCTCCTGCACTGTATACTAGACCCTCGCAGTACTGACATACATACACATCAATACTCTCCTGCACTGTATACTAGACCCTCGCAGTACTGACATACATACACATCAATACTCTCCTGCACTGTATACTAGACCCTCGCAGTACTGACATACATACACATCAATACTCTCCTGCACTGTATACTAGACCCTCGCAGTACTGACATACATACACATCAATACTCTCCTGCACTGTATACTAGACCCTCGCAGTACTGACATACATACACATCACTACTCTCCTGCACTGTATACTAGACCCTCGCAGTACTGACATACATACACATCACTACTCTCCTGCACTGTATACTAGACCCTCGCAGTACTGACATACATACACATCACTACTCTCCTGCACTGTATACTAGACCCTCGCTGTACTGACATACATACACATCAATACTCTCCTGCACTGTACACTAGACCCTCGCAGTACTGACATACATACACATCACTACTCTCCTGCACTGTATACTAGACCCTCGCAGTACTGACATACATACACATCACTACTCTCCTGCACTGTATACTAGACCCTCGCTGTACTGACATACATACACATCAATACTCTCCTGCACTGTACACTAGACCCTCGCAGTACTGACATACATACACATCAATACTCTCCTGCACTGTATACTAGACCCTCACAGTACTGACATACATACACATCACTACTCTCCTGCACTGTATACTAGACCCTCGCAGTACTGACATACATACACATCACTACTCTCCTGCACTGTATACTAGACCCTCGCAGTACTGACATACATACACATCACTATTCTCCTGCACTGTATACTAGACCCTCGCAGTACTGACATACATACACATCAATACTCTCCTACGCTGTATACTAGACCCTCGCAGTACTGACATACATACACACCAATACTCTCCTGCACTGTATACTAGACCCTCGCAGTACTGACATACATACACATCAATACTCTCCTGCGCTGTATACTAGACCCTCGCAGTACTGACATACATACACATCAATACTCTCCTGCACTGTATACTAGACCCTCGCAGTACTGACATACATACACATCAATACTCTCCTGCACTGTATACTAGGCCCTCGCAGTACTGACATACATACACATCAGTACTCTCCTGCACTCTATACTAGACCCTCGCAGTACTGACATACATACACATCACTACTCTCCTGCACTGTATACTAGACCCTCGCAGTACTGACATACATACACATCACTACTCTCCTGTACTGTATACTAGACCCTCGCAGTACTGACATACATACACATCAATACTCTCCTGCACTGTATACTAGGCCCTCGCAGTACTGACATACATACACATCAGTACTCTCCTGCACTCTATACTAGACCCTCGCAGTACTGACATACATACACATCACTACTCTCCTGCACTGTATACTAGACCCTCGCAGTACTGACATACATACACATCACTACTCTCCTGCACTGTATACTTGACCCTCGCAGTACTGACATACATACACATCACTACTCTCCTGCGCTGTATACTAGACCCTCGCAGTACTGACATACATACACATCAGTACTCTCCTGCGCTGTATACTAGACCCTCGCAGTACTGACATACATACACATCAATACTCTCCTGCACTGTATACTAGACCCTCGCAGTACTGACATACATACACATCACTACTCTCCTGCACTGTATACTAGACCCTCGCAGTACTGACATACATACACATCACTACTCTCCTGCACTGTATACTAGACCCTCGCAGTACTGACATACATACACATCACTACTCTCCTGCACTGTATACTAGACCCTCGCAGTACTGACCTACATACACATCAATACTCTCCTGCACTGTATACTAGACCCTCGCAGTACTGACATACATACACATCACTACTCTCCTGCACTGTATACTAGAGACCCTCGCAGTACTGACATACATACACATCACTACTCTCCTGCACTGTATACTAGACCCTCGCAGTACTGACATACATACACATCAATACTCTCCTGCGCTGTATACTAGACCCTCGCAGTACTGACATACATACACATCACTACTCTCCTGCACTGTATACTAGACCCTCGCAGTACTGACATACATACACATCACTACTCTCCTGCACTGTATACTAGACCCTCGCAGTACTGACATACATACACATCAATACTCTCCTGCGCTGTATACTAGACCCTCGCAGTACTGACATACATACACATCACTACTCTCCTGCGCTGTATACTAGACCCTCGCAGTACTGACATACATACACATCACTACTCTCCTGCACTGTATACTAGACCCTCGCAGTACTGACATACATACACATCACTACTCTCCTGCACTGTATACTAGACCCTCGCAGTACTGACATACATACACATCACTACTCTCCTGCACTGTATACTAGACCCTCGCAGTACTGACATACATACACATCAATACTCTCCTGCACTGTATACTAGACCCTCGCAGTACTGACACGCATACACATCAATACTCTCCTGCGCTGTATACTAGACCCTCGCAGTACTGACACACATACACATCACTACTCTCCTGCACTGTATACTAGACCCTCGCAGTACTGACATACATACACATCACTACTCTCCTGCACTGTATACTAGACCCTCGCAGTACTGACATACATACACATCAGTACTCTCCTGCACTGTATACTAGACCCTCGCTGTACTGACATACATACACATCACTACTCTCCTGCACTGTATACTAGACCCTCGCAGTACTGACATACATACACATCAGTACTCTCCTGCACTGTATACTAGACCCTCGCTGTACTGACATACATACACATCACTACTCTCCTGCACTGTATACTAGACCCTCGCAGTACTGACATACATACACATCACTACTCTCCTGCACTGTATACTAGACCCTCGCAGTACTGACATACATACACATCACTACTCTCCTGCACTGTATACTAGACCCTCGCAGTACTGACATACATACACATCAATACTCTCCTGCACTGTATACTAGACCCTCGCAGTACTGACATACATACACATCAATACTCTCCTGCACTGTATACTAGACCCTCGCAGTACTGACATACATACACATCACTACTCTCCTGCACTGTATACTAGACCCTCGCAGTACTGACATACATACACATCAATGCTCTCCTGCACTGTATACTAGACCCTCGCAGTACTGACATACATACACATCACTACTCTCCTGCGCTGTATACTAGACCCTTGCAGTACTGACATACATACACATCAATACTCTCCTGCACTGTATACTAGGCCCTCGCAGTACTGACATACATACACATCACTACTCTCCTGCACTGTATACTAGACCCTCGCAGTACTGACATACATACACATCACTACTCTCCTGCACTGTATACTAGACCCTCGCAGTACTGACATACATACACATCACTACTCTCCTGCACTCTATACTAGACCCTCGCTGTACTGACATACATATACATCAATACTCTCCTGCGCTGTATACTAGACCCTTGCAGTACTGACATACATACACATCAATACTCTCCTGCACTGTATACTAGACCCTCGCAGTACTGACATACATACACATCACTCCTCTCCTGCACTGTATACTAGACCCTCGCAGTACTGACATACATACACATCACTACTCTCCTGCACTGTATACTAGACCCTCGCAGTACTGACATACATACACATCAATACTCTCCTGCACTGTATACTAGACCCTCGCAGTACTGACATACATACACATCAGTACTCTCCTGCACTGTATACTAGACCCTCGCAGTACTGACATACATACACATCAGTACTCTCCTGCACTGTATACTAGACCCTCGCTGTACTGACATGCATACACATCACTACTCTCCTGCACTGTATACTAGGCCCTCGCAGTACTGACATACATACACATCAATACTCTCCTGCACTGTATACTAGACCCTCGCAGTACTGACATACATACACATCAATACTCTCCTGCACTGTATACTAGACCCTCGCTGTACTGACATGCATACACATCACTACTCTCCTGCACTGTATACTAGGCCCTCGCAGTACTGACATACATACACATCACTACTCTCCTGCACTGTATACTAGACCCTCGCAGTACTGACATACATACACATCACTACTCTCCTGCACTGTATACTAGACCCTCGCAGTACTGACATACATACACATCACTACTCTCCTGCACTGTATACTAGACCCTCGCAGTACTGACATACATACACATCAATGCTCTCCTGCACTGTATACTAGACCCTCGCAGTACTGACATACACACACATCACTACTCTCCTGCGCTGTATACTAGACCCTCGCAGTACTGACATACATACACATCACTACTCTCCTGCACTGTATACTAGACCCTCGCAGTACTGACATACATACACGTCACTGCTCTCCTGCACTGTATACTAGACCCTCGCAGTACTGACATACATACACATCACTACTCTCCTGCACTGTATACTAGGCCCTCGCAGTACTGACATACATACACATCAATGCTCTCCTGCACTGTATACTAGACCCTCGCAGTACTGACATACATACACATCAATACTCTCCTGCACTGTATACTAGACCCTCGCAGTACTGACATACATACACATCACTACTCTCCTGCACTGTATACTAGACCCTCGCAGTACTGACATACATACACATCACTACTCTCCTGCACTGTATACTAGACCCTCGCAGTACTGACATACATACACATCAATACTCTCCTGCACTGTATACTAGACCCTCGCAGTACTGACATACATACACATCACTACTCTCCTGCACTGTATACTAGACCCTCGCAGTACTGACATACATACACATCACTACTCTCCTGCGCTGTATACTAGACCCCCGCAGTACTGACATACATACACAGCAATACTCTCCTGCACTGTATACTAGACCCTCGCAGTACTGACATACATACACATCACTACTCTCCTGCACTGTATACTAGACCCTCGCAGTACTGACATACATACACATCAATACTCTCCTGCACTGTATACTAGACCCTCGCAGTACTGACATACATACACATCAATACTCTCCTGCACTGTATACTAGACCCTCGCAGTACTGACATACATACACATCACTACTCTCCTGCACTGTATACTAGACCCTCGCAGTACTGACATACATACACATCACTACTCTCCTGCACTGTATACTGGACCCTCACAGTACTGACATACATACACATCACTACTCTCCTGCACTGTATACTAGACCCTCGCAGTACTGACATACATACACATCAATACTCTCCTGCACTGTATACTAGACCCTCGCAGTACTGACATACATACACATCACTACTCTCCTGCGCTGTATACTAGACCCTCGCAGTACTGACATACATACACATCAATACTCTCCTGCACTGTATACTAGACCCTCGCAGTACTGACATACATACACATCACTACTCTCCTGCACTGTATACTAGACCCTCGCAGTACTGACATACATACACATCACTACTCTCCTGCACTGTATACTAGACCCTCGCAGTACTGACATACATACACATCAATACTCTCCTGCACTGTATACTAGACCCTCGCAGTACTGACATACACATCAATACTCTCCTGCACTGTATACTAGGCCCTCGCAGTACTGACATACATACACATCAATACTCTCCTGCACTGTATACTAGACCCTCGCAGTACTGACATACATACACATCACTACTCTCCTGCACTGTATACTAGACCCTCGCAGTACTGACATACATACACATCACTACTCTCCTGCACTGTATACTAGACCCTCGCAGTACTGACATACATATCAATACTCTCCTGCACTGTATACTAGACCCTCGCAGTACTGACATACATACACATCACTACTCTCCTGCGCTGTATACTAGGCCCCCGCAGTACTGACATACATACACATCACTACTCTCCTGCACTGTATACTAGACCCTCGCAGTACTGACATACATACACATCACTACTCTCCTGCACTGTATACTAGACCCTCGCAGTACTGACATACATATCAATACTCTCCTGCACTGTATACTAGACCCTCGCAGTACTGACATACATACACATCACTACTCTCCTGCACTGTATACTAGACCCTCGCAGTACTGACATACATATCAATACTCTCCTGCACTGTATACTAGACCCTCGCAGTACTGACATACATACACATCACTACTCTCCTGCACTGTATACTAGACCCTCGCAGTACTGACATACATACACATCACTACTCTCCTGCACTGTATACTAGACCCTCGCAGTACTGACATACATACACATCACTACTCTCCTGCACTGTATACTAGACCATCGCAGTACTGACATACATACACATCAATACTCTCCTGCACTGTATACTAGACCCTCGCAGTACTGACATACATACACATCAATACTCTCCTGCGCTGTATACTAGACCCTCGCAGTACTGACATACATACACATCACTACTCTCCTGCACTGTATACTAGACCCTCGCAGTACTGACATACATACACATCAATACTCTCCTGCACTGTATACTAGACCCTCGCAGTACTGACATGCATACACATCACTACTCTCCTGCGCTGTATACTGGACTCTTGCTTGACACATTGTGGCAAGTTACAGGAAAAAAAAGTTACAAAATTTATTGGATCACTTTTTGCCCAGAAATCCTGGGGAAGTTGAACGCCAGGGAGGCATGTCTGTTGCCAGCTGAACCCTGTGTGCCCGCCTCTGGGGATGTCGCCACCATTACTGACACAGGCAGGTGCTCTTGTTCAACGTAGGTTAGACACGTTTGCAGGCAAACATTTCTAGTTTGTTGGTCTGTTGGTCACACCGCGGATGTCCCGGCAGGGAGCGGTAAGAGCTGCATGATAGGATTGTCACAGCAAGTTAACACCTGGCCTCAGGAGGGTAACTAGAACTGTTTGCCTGAAAACGTGTCTAGCCTACATTAAACAAGAGCACCTGCCTGTGTCAGTAACAGTGGCGACATCCCCAGGGAGAGGCATGCACAATCAATAGCACACGGGGTTGAGCTGGCAACAGACATGCTTTATTCCCTCTGGACGTTGCTTGTCTGATATTGTATAGCAATTGTTGGTCCTGAAGAAATTGTCTAGTCCTGGGCTCGGAGTGCACTCCCACTGTGGACTGTTTTTGCTAGAGGCCTCCATGCATTGCCTGTTTATAGTAGGGGGGGGGGGGGGGGTATCTTGATGGTGCTTTCTATTTGGTAATTAATAAATACATTTTTCATATTAATAGCGTATGGCTCCCTCATAGCTTGTTTCCGTATTACTCTACAATATGCTTTGATGAAGGAGACCTTTACTGCTCTGGAACAATTGTCAGCTCAGCTGTTTTCTTCTGGGCTGTTGATGAAAGAACTTGAGTTTTATGAAGAGTTAATTGCACTGCTGACCGTCTTTGGACTTTCTCGCTGTTTGTGGTCTGACCACCTGGGCAATGTACCCTGGACACCAAGAAAGTGTGTGCCACCCTGACCCAGCTAATTGCTGATATGGAGACTGGATATTCCCAGAAATCAGACATACAAGATATTGTCATTATTATTATTATTTAGTATTTATAGAGCTCTGACATCTTCTGAGTATATATTGTCATATCACTGACTGTCCTCAGAGGGGCTCACAATCTAGTCCCTGTCTGACATAGTCCTATGTCTATGTGTGTATTGTGTATTGTATGTATCGTAGTCTAGGGCCAGTTTTTAGGGAGAAGCCAATTTATTTCTGCATGTTTTTGGGATGTGGGAAGATATCCATAGATTTACATCACGGTGACGGGGCAAAGACTTCAGGAGGCCACAGAACTGTAGAGCTCCAATCAGACTCAGCTGACTGAGACAGATAAGGACAGGAATGGGAGGTCAAACTCTAGAAGAAACATAACCAGGCAGTGACCAAACTAATCCAGCAGACAAAGTGGGATAGACCAAGAGATGAGGCACACCTGGGGTGAAAGGGGCAAGACCAAGATGTCTGACAAACACCTAGGGATGGTCAAGACACAGGACCAGGATGCTCATGGCCACACAGATTGAGGGCACCACCACAACGTTCTCCTATAAACTCCACTGTCTTCTATCTTGGTTGGCCACACAAGCTAGGCAGTGGGCAGGTTACTGAGCTTCTCTCTTTCTTGTCTCCTGTTGAGGTGAGGGAAGACACCTATGCCCTGCTGAAGACCACATAGATTGAGGGCACCACCACAACGTTCTCCTATAAACTCCACTGTCTTCTATCTTGGTTGGCCACACAAGCTAGGCAGTGGGCAGGTTACTGAGCTTCTCTCTTTCTTGTCTCCTGTTGAGGTGAGGGAAGACACCTATGCCCTGCTGAAGACCACATAGATTGAGGGCACCACCACAATGTTCTCCTATGAACTCCACTGTCTTCTATGTTGGTTGGCCACACAAGCTAGGCAGTGGGCAGGTTACTGAGCTTCTCTCTTTCTTGTCTCCTGTTGAGGTGAGGGAAGACACCTATGCCCTGCTGAAGACCACATAGATTGAGGGCACCACCACAATGTTCTCCTATGAACTCCACTGTCTTCTATGTTGGTTGGCCACACAAGCTAGGCAGTGGGCAGGTTACTGAGCTTCTCTCTTTCTTGTCTCCTGTTGAGGTGAGGAAAGACACCTATGCCCTGCTGAAGACCACATAGATTGAGGGCACCACCACAACGTTCTCCTATAAACTCCACTGTCTTCTATGTTGGTTGGCCACACAAGCTAGGCAGTGGGCAGGTTACTGAGCTTCTCTCTTTCTTGTCTCCTGTTGAGGTGAGGGAAGACACCTATGCCCTGCTGAAGACCACACAGACTGATGCTCGCTCAGCCCTCTCCAAGCTCAGCTCACAGAAGACCTGTAGGAGGCGCCAGCAGCAGGTGGAGTCATGGCTGCATAGGTTGGGGAACTTTGCTTCTCTTGTTGGTCATGTGATCTGCCAGAACCTGCACCGTATCATCCGGGGGAATCTTCTGTCCTTTGTGCAGAATGTCATCCAGGTGAGACACGAGGCCGAATGTCTTCATGTGCAGAAAGTCCGCCTGAATTCTGCATGTCTTTATGTAGGATCTCCTCTGTTCCAGGATCTTATACATAACGTCCGGTTGTGTCTGTGATTTATCACTCCTCTGATATCTAGCCATGAGGGATGACACCTCTGGCCGGCTCACCAGTACTTCCCTAAACTCTGGGTTCCTCTAGTAGTGCAGCGGGGATGAGCATGGGAGTTGGCAGTGTGGCACATGTGAGGGTGTTAGGGGTGCTGGCCAGCCGGGAGGGTGTGGTGGTTAGGCAGGTGCCCAAGCCCTGCAGGGCCGGTTCTCTCATGAAGCAAGGGGAAACATTTGCATCAGGTGGCAGAGATTACAGGGGCGGCATGTTTGTATTGTGTGTTTATAACTAACAGCATGCATTCAGAGTAGGAGGAGAAGCCAGAGGAGACTGAGGTGAAGAGGTCATCATTGGGGAAAATCAGCTTGTTGTGCTGTGTGAGGAGTCTGACAATGAGTGAGGAGGGGGGAGGCAGGAGAGCAGCATTGGGGAAAAGCAGCTTGTTGTGCTGTGTGAGGAGTCTGACAATGAGTGAGGAGGGGGGAGGCAGGAGAGCAGCATTGGGGAAAAGCAGCTTGTTGTGCTGTGTGAGGAGTCTGACAATGAGTGAGGAGGGGGGAGGCAGGAGAGCAGCATTGGGGAAAAGCAACTTGTTGTGCTGTGTGAGGAGTCTGACAGTGAGTAAGGAGGGGGAGGCAGGAGAGCATCATTGGGGAAAAGCAATTTGTTGTGCTGTGTGAGGAGTCTGACAGTGAGTGAGGAGGGGAAGGCAGGAGAGCATCATTGCGGAAAATCAGCTTGTTGTGCTGTGTGAGGAGTCTGACAATGAGTGAGGAGGGGGGAGGCAGGAGAGCAGCATTGGGGAAAAGCAACTTGTTGTGCTGTGTGAGGAGTCTGACAGTGAGTAAGGAGGGGGAGGCAGGAGAGCATCATTGGGGAAAAGCAGCTTGTTCTGCTGTGTGAGGAGTCTGACAGTGAGTGAGGAGGGGGGAGGCAGGAGAGCATCCTTGGGGAAAAGCAACGTGTTGTGCTGTGTGAGGAGTCTGACAGTGAGTGAGGATGGGGGAGGCAGGAGAGCAGCATTGGGGAAAAGCAGCTTGTTGTGCTGTGTGAGGAATCTGACAGTGAGTGAGGAGGGGGGAGGCAGGAGAGCAGCATTGGGGAAAAGCAGCTTGTTGTGCTGTGTGAGGAATCTGACAGTGAGTGAGGAGGGGGAGGCAGAAGAGCATCATTGGGGAAAAGCAACTTGTTGTGCTGTGTGAGGAGTCTGACAGTGAGTGAAGAGGGGGGAGGCAGGAGAGCATCATTGGGGAAAAGCAACTTGTTGTGCTGTGTGAGGAGTCTGACAGTGAGTGAGGAGGGGGAGGCAGGAGAGCATCATTGCGGAAAAGCAGCTTGTTGTGCTGTGTGAGGAGTTTGGCAGTGAGTGAGGAGCAGGGAGGCAGGAGAGCATCATAGTTACATAGTTATTTGGGTTGAAAAAAGACATACGTCCATCGAGTTCAACCAGAGAACAAAGTACAACACCAGCCTGCTCCCTCACATATCCCTGCTGATCCAGAGGAAGGCACAACACCAGCCTGCTCCCTCACATATCCCTGCTGATCCAGAGGAAGGCACAACACCAGCCTGCTCCCTCACATATCCCTGTTGATCCAGAGGAAGGCGAAAAAACCCTTACAAGGCACGGTCCAATTAGCCCCTAAAGGGAAAAATTCCTTCCCGACTCCAGAGGGCAATCAGATAAAATCCCTGGATCAACATCATTAGGCATAGCCTAGTAATTGTAGCCATGGATGTCTTTCAACGCAAGGAAAGCATCTAAGCCCCCTTTAAATGCAGGTATAGAGTTTGCCATAACGACTTCCTGTGGCAATGCATTCCACATCTTAACCACTCTTACTGTAAAGAACCCTTTCCTAAATAAATGGCTAAAACGTTTTTCCTCCATGCGCAGCTCATGTCCTCTAGTCCTTTGAGAAGGCCTAGGGACAAAAAGCTCATCCGCCAAGCTATTATATTGCCCTCTGATGTATTTATACATGTTAATTAGATCCCCTCTAAGGCGTCTTTTCTCTAGACTAAATAAACCCAGTTTATCTAACCTTTCTTGGTAAGTGAGACCTTCCATCCCACGTATCAATTTTGTGCTAGTCTCTGCACCTGCTCTAAAACTGCAATATCTTTTTTTTTTTTTAAATGAGTTTTCTTGAACTTTTATTCCCAACATACAAAACAACAAAGCATCTAATAAGCACAGAAAAGACCCTCCCGTCCAGTCCCACCCATATCCCTCCCTTCTCGCGGTCCTTCCCGTGAGGCCTGCACATGTAGCAATAAAGGATTAAGAATCCAAAGAACTACGCTGCTTGGTAGTCTATACCATGTTTTTTAAGGTGTTCCAACCATGCAACCCAAATTCTATCAAATGTAAGGGGACAGTTACGTTGTAAGTAAGTCAATTTATAGAGTGGTAATGCTGCGTTAACCAATTTGACCCATTCTGCTGCTGTTGGCGGTTCTGGTCTTATCCAATGAAGGATAATAGTTTTCCTAGCATAGCAGCATAGTGAGTCCCATAAAAGTATTAAACTTCTGGTATTTAGTATTTTACCGGATATTCCCAGCAGGGGTAACTTAGGGTCAAGGGTAATGGATCTCTCAAAACAAAAATTTCAGTAGATGGTTGAGATTGGTCCAGTAGTTTTGTATATGGGGACATTGCCATGTCCTATGTATAAAGTCAGCAGGAGAGTAGTTACATCGGGGACATTGGTCAGTTTTATTCGGGTACATACGCGTCATCCGAACTGGTGTATAATATATCCTGTATGTGAATTTAAGTTGTATAAGCCTATCTTTTGAAGAGATGAGGTATTCAGTAGAGGCGTCCAACAAATCCTTCCCTTCCGATTCCTCCAGGTCAGGCACATCATGAAGCCAAGTCTGATATCCCTCATCTGTTTTAGGAGATGAGGGGTCGACAAGGGATGCATATATAGCCGATAGGGGAGATTCTAGCTGATCCCTCATTGGTAGGGATTCTAGAGGATCTGATTTGAGAGCAAGTGGGTTGGGGAATTGAGCTTGAGCTGCGTGTCTGACCTGGAGGTATCTGAAGAACATCTTGTTAGGTAAGGAGTATTCTACCTTTAAGTCGTTACATGGAGCCAGTTGACCATCTTGTTTAGCCCAAACCACTTAACGACCGCCTAATGCCGATAGGCGTCGGCAGGTCGCAAGTGGTTTCCCATGGAAACGGCCGCTCGTTCAAGCGGCCTTTTCATGTCCGTTCACAGAGGCTGGCTTGCAGGCTAATTGTAAACACGCGGGGAAGAAATGTTTACATCATACGGCACTGCTGCGCAGCAGCGCTGTAAAGGAGATCGGCGAGCCCCAGCCTCTGATTGGCCGGGGATCGCCGCAGTCTGATAGGCTGAACCCTATTAGAGGTGGTGCAGGACGGATCTCCGTCCTGCGCCGCCCAGTGGAAGGAGGGTAGGGAGGGAAGTTCACAGAGGCCGAAAATCGATGCGGAGGAGGGCTTTGAGGAGCCCACCCACCCGCAATGCGAAAATAGCCGGCGGCGATCAGACCCCCCCAGCAGAACATCCCCCTAGTGGGGAAAAAAGGGGGAAAGTCTGATCGCCCTGGCTCTATCCTGATCTGTGCTGTGGGCTGGAGAGCCCACGCAGCACAGAT
Organism: Hyperolius riggenbachi; assembly: GCF_040937935.1. Lineage (NCBI taxonomy): Eukaryota > Metazoa > Chordata > Amphibia > Anura > Hyperoliidae > Hyperolius > Hyperolius riggenbachi. Next base: position 3,666,986 of record NC_090647.1, on the reverse strand, counting down.
CAGGTAAAAATGGCCTGGTCCTTAAGTGGATACTCTGAAAGTGTGGAAGATTAGGATTACACCAGATAGGTGTGAAGGGAGAAAATACATTTAGTTCAAAATATTTTCGTCTAGCCATATTCCAAACTTTAACCACTTTGTCCTCCATGACGTATAAAAACGTCAAGGAGGACATGCGCGCTCCCGCGGCCGATCGCGCGCGTGCACGCACACTCCCGGCCGCGGATTCGTTAACCCAGGAATCAATGTATCGGGCTATGGTGCCCGATCACTGATTCCTCTCCCCCGCAGAAAAAGCGACAGCTTCTCTCAGAAGCTACACTTTTTCTGACTCTATGTCCCTCTAAGCGTACATTGTACGCTTAGAGTGACGTCATGTAAACAAACTCATCTTGTGGCCAAAAAGTAAAACTGCATCTAAAAGTTAAAAAACATTACAATACACAAATATTTCCCCAAATAAAACACTATTTATATCCCACCCTCACAAAAATACCCACATAAAATGTTTAATAAAAACAAAACAAAAACATTGCTATAAAAAACAAAAAAAAAACACATAAATATTTACCTAAGGGTCTAAACTTTTTCAATATCTATGTAAAGATGAAATATTTCTATAGTTTTTTTTTTATAAGCTTGTAAATAGTGATGGATGCAAAACGGAAAAAATGCTCTTTTATTTCCAAATACAATATTGTCGCCATACATTGTGATAGGGACATCATTTAAATGGTGAAATAACCGGGACAAATGGGCAAATACAATACGTGAGTTTTAATTATGGAGGCATGTATTATTTTAAAACTATAATGGGCGAAAACTGAGAAATAATGAATTTTTTCCACTTTTTTCTTATTCTTCCTGTTAAAATGCATTTACAGTAAGGTGGCTCTTAGCAAAATGTACCCCCCCAAAGAAAGCCTAATTGGTGGCGGAAAAAAACAAGATATAGATCAGTTCATTGTGATAAGTAGTGATAAAGTTATAGGCGAATGAATGGGAGGTGAACATTGCTCGGATGCATAAAGTGAAAACGACTGAGGGCTTAAGTGGTTAATAGTTAGTGCCATAGGAGTGGGCAGAGAGGTGATTGCTTTGAATCCTCTGAAAGGGAGAAGAGTGAGGCCCTCATAGGATCCCACGATTGCAGCCTCCAGATTGGTTGCTGTATTTCTAACATCTTGGGCAAACCACCATCGGGTCGTAACAAGGGCTGAAGCCCAAAAATATAGTTTGAAGTTAGGTAGTGCTATGCCGCCTAGAGAAGCAGGTAGCTGTAAAGTAGATAAGGAGATCCATGGGGCCCCTCCCCTCCACAGGAATGTAATTATAATTTTATCCATTTTCTTAAAAAAATAGTTTGGTATCCAAGTTGGGGTATGTCTAATAACATATGTAAACCGAGGTAAGAAAAGCATTTTCATCAAGTTAGACCTACCTATTACTGTCAATAAAACTGCAATATCTTTCCTGTAATGTGGTGCCCAGAACTGAATTCCATATTCCAGATGTGGCCTTACTAGAGAGTTAAACAGGGGCAATATTATGCTAGCATCTCGAGTTTTTATTTCCCTATTAATGCATCCCAAAATTTTGTTAGCTTTAGCTCCAGCGGCTTGGCATTGAGTACGATTATTTAACTTGTTGTCGATGAGTACTCCTAAGTCCTTCTCCAAGTTTGATGTCCCCAACTGTATCCCATTTATTTTGTATGGTGCTAGACCATTAGTACGTCCAAAATGCATGACTTTACATTTGTCAACATTGAATTTCATCTGCCATGTATGTGCCCATATAGCCATCCTATCCAGATCCTGTTGCAATATGACACTATCTTCCTGAGAGTTGATGATTCTGCACAATTTTGTATCATCTGCAAAAATAGCAACATTGCTCACTGCTCCATCTACTACGTCATTAATAAATAAATTGAAGAGCACTGGACCCACTACAGACCCCTGTGGGACCCCACTGCTAACAGTCTCCCATTTTGAGTACGATCCATTGACCACAACTTTTTTTTTCTGTCCATTAGCCAGTTCCCTATCCATGCACACAGACTCTTCCCCAGTCCTTGCATCCTCAACTTTTGCACCAGACTTCTGTGGGGAACAGTGTTGAAGGCCTTTGCAAAGTCCAAGTATATCACATCTACAGCATTCCCAATATCCATATTAGCATTCACTACCTCATAAAAGCTGAGCATGTTAGTCAAACAGGACCTGTCTTTAGTAAACCCATGTTGATGCTGAGAAATAAGATTATTTTCTACTATGAAGTCATGTATAGTATCTCTTAGTAACCCCCCAAATAGTTTGCATACAACTGATGTTAAGCTTACAGGTCTATAATTTCCTGGATCAGATTTTTTGCCCTTCTTAAATAATGGGAAAACGTGGGCTGTACGCCAATCCACTGGGACTCTGCCAGTTGCAAGAGAGTCATAAAAGATAAGATAAAGGGGTTTATCTATAACTGAACTTAATTCCCCTAGGACCCGAGGATGCATGCCATCCGGGCCAGGTGCCTTGTCTATTTTTAATTTATTTAGTCTTGCCTTTACTTCTTCCTGCGTTAAGTATTTAATATTACAGTTAGAAGATTGAGACTCTTCTGGCTCTGTAATTTGCAACAGTGCTGTTTCCTTTGTGAAGACAGAAGCAAAGAAAGCATTTAATAACTCTGCCTTACCTTGGTCATCCACCATTGAGTTCCCACCCTCATCCTTTAGAAGTCCTATACAGTCAACCTTTCTTTTTTTAGAGTTGATGTACTTGTAACACTTCTTTGGGTTAGTGTAATGGATTAAATACAAAAGGTGGCCTTGGCGCTCCTCTAGTGTAGACCTCTGCTTTGAACAGTAGTAAAAGATATTGTGTAATGTGGTGGATCACTGCACCATAGGGGGTATTACCTCCCTAATAAATATAAATGTAGTAAGGTGAAGCGCTCTACACCACACACACATTCAATGCATATAATGCACACCAGAATCGGGCATACGTCTGGTCAGGGTGCCGGACTCCAATGCGTGCCACCCCTATAACATTAACATTCATACACAACAATTACAAATGAAGAGTCCACCTGTAAGAGAAATACATATATGCATACTATTTAGGTAGTCCTCTAAGAGAACCTGAGGCAATATATCATTCAGCAAGGCAAAGTTGCAGTTAACAGTCCACCTGTAAGTAAAAGTACATATATACATATGCTTTAGATAGTCCTCAAGAGAACCTAGCGAAAACTCCTATTCAGCAAAAGCCAGAATTCATAGGAACCGTTTTATCCCCAAACAGTCCACTACTCCTTCTCCATCAGAACTGTCTCCTCATTGACTTGGCTGAAATACCCTTACCAGCACAAGTGGCTGATTGATTCACAGATCAGCAAACAGGCACAATCTGAAGTACATCTCCTGGTAATCCGATCTGCTTCTTCCTAGGTAGCACTCAGAAACACAGGAATGACATAGCGTAATCCAGTTTCACCCAATCACCCCTACACCACTCGTGCTCCACGCTGTATCCCATAAGTATCCACACCTCAGTGAGATATTGAGAATAAACAGAATGCTCGCTCACCAGATGTGCTGGCTGATCCTATGTTGGCCAGCTATGATCGCTTTTTCATGCACTTAGATGCTCAGAATGTTGTAGAACCTTCAAACTCAAGAGACAAAGCTAACATAGCGTAACTCCGTTTTAATCAGTTAAGAGCAATACAATAGTGCACTCACATTTACATCGGATTCAATGCGCATATAAAACATGGACGTCCTCACCGCCGCCTTACTGCTTTAGCGTCTCCACACACCGCACCTGAGGCCCCACCCTACCGGTTTCGTCATACGACTCATCAGGGGCATGCCATTGGTCAGGTGTGATGACGCTATATCTCCACTCTTATGCAAATTATTTCCTGACAAGCAGTGGTATTCTCCCGGCTACACCTCACATCTCGCCGGCGGGCTACAGCATCATGGCGTCTTTTACAGACGTCTTAGGATTATTACATATTCCGGCCGCGCCGAATAGGCAACCCTTAGCCCATACTAACAGCGGCCTACGTAACTGGAGCTTGCGGCCTGCAAAACCACACTCTCGACTGCCATTAACCATTCGCCGAGCCCGGAGATGTGCTACTGCTTACTAAATCACCATTAAAATATACAATATGGATTAAAATTAATAAACTAAAACTCCTAAAAATTACAAAAGTTACAACCCATTCCTAAAATATGTCAACCTAATTAGCATCTCTATAATGGCATGAAAGTTCGTTTGTAAAGCGTATGATAAACGTATATCCATTCGCAAGCCCAACACATATCATCACCCATAATGCTGTTATTCCACAGGTGACAAACGTGCCCCATCCCCCCCCTACTTCATTGTATCTGAGAACATTGATTGATGAATCTAAAAATGTATATTTAATGTGCGACTGCCCACTATTTTGGGAAAAAACTATATATTTAAACCCATTACTAAATATCCTTAATCGCTATTGGGGCTCATGTATCACCTCAAAACAACCAGAGTACTGCTCACACGTGCATAATGGCATTATCCCCTACCTAGTGTGTAACCCCTCCCCTAACATTATTGTTGTTAACATCCCCCACTATCCGACTACCCCAAAAAAGAAGTCCCCCTACATAGTGCAACATGAACATTGGACTAATTAGCCCATATCTATTAACTAGACTCTACTAGCCTATACGGGTAATGCAAGATTGGTGTCATACCTCTATCCCCCTTCCTAATCATCTGCTAGAAAACAATTAAGGTCTAGCTCTACATTTAGACCATTAGGCCTCATAGTCTTCATATTAAAAATCCACTTCGTTTCTAGCTTTGAGATTTCTCTAATCTTGTGGCAACCATTATAGAGATGCTAATTAGGTTGACATATTTTAGGAATAGGTTGTAACTTTTGTAATTTTTAGGAGTTTTAGTTTATTAATTTTAATCCATATTGTATATTTTAATGGTGATTTAGTAAGCAGTAGCACATCTCCGGGCTCGGCGAATGGTTAATGGCAGTCGAGAGTGTGGTTTTGCAGGCCGCAAGCTCCAGTTACGTAGGCCGCTGTTAGTATGGGCTAAGGGTTGCCTATTCGGCGCGGCCGGAATATGTAATAATCCTATGACGCCTGTAAAAGACGCCATGATGCTGTAGCCCGCCGGCGAGATGTGAGGTGTAGCCGCGAGAATACCGCCGCTTGTCAGAAAATAATTTGCATAAGAGTGGAGATATAGCGTCATCACACCTGACCAATGGCATGCCCCTGATGAGTCGTATGACGAAACCGATAGGGCGGGGCCTCAGGTGCGGTGTGTGGAGACGCTAAACCAGTAAGGCGGCGGTGAGGACGTCCATGTTTTATATGCGCATTGAATCCGATGTAAATGTGAGTGCACTATTGTATTGCTCTTAACTGATTAAAACGGAGTTACGCTATGTTAGCTTTGTCTCTTGAGTTTGAAGGTTCTACAACATTCTGAGCATCTAAGTGCATGAAAAAGCGATCATAGCTGGCCAACATAGGATCAGCCAGCACATCTGGTGAGCGAGCATTCTGTTCATTCTCAATATCTCACTGAGGTGTGGATACTTATGGGATACAGCGTGGAGCACGAGTGGTGCAGGGGTGATTGGGTGAAACTGGATTACGCTATGTCATTCCTGTGTTTCTGAGTGCTACCTAGGAAGAAGCAGATCGGATTACCAGGAGATGTACTTCAGATTGTGCCCGTTTGCTGATCTGTGAATCAATCAGCCACTTCTGCTGGTAAGGGTATTTCAGCCAAGTCAATGAGGAGACAGTTCTGATGGAGAAGGAGTAGTGGACTGTTTGGGGATAAAACGGTTCCTATGAATTCTGGCTTTTGCTGAATAGGAGTTTTCGCTAGGTTCTCTTGAGGACTATCTAAAGCATATGTATATATGTACTTTTACTTACAGGTGGACTGTTAACTGCAACTTTGCCTTGCTGAATGATATATTGCCTCAGGTTCTCTTAGAGGACTACCTAAATCGTATGCATATATGTATTTCTCTTACAGGTGGACTCTTCATTTTTAATTGTTGTGTATGAATGTTAATGTTATCGGCGTGGCACGCATTGGAGTCCGGCACCCTGACCAGACGTATGCCCGATTCTGGTGTGCATTATATGCATTGAATGTGTATGTGGTGTAGAGTGCTTCACCTTACTACATTTATAGTGTAATGGATTGCGGAGATGCCGCCGCGTGGTCTGGCAGCGGGGCGGCTGTCTCCGCGTTCAGACCGGCGGTTTCCGCACAGCAGCATGCGTCTGGTTTGCCTGGGCCTTCTAGTGAACACAGATGGAGAGCTACGTGCGCGCGCGTTAGAAGGCAAGCCCTTTATGCCAGTAGGAGAGCGATCAGCTGATCAGGTCGATCAGCTGATCCCAGCGCGGTTACTGATTGGCTAAGTGGCGCAGGGCGGCGCGGAGGAGCGCTGCAGTATATATAGATCTTGCTGGTCAGTCTCTGGTTGTCTGCCGTTGCGAATACTTACGTGTTAGCACTCAGACCTCAGTCAGATCCCACAGTGTGACTCTGCCAACCTCAGAGTCCGACACGACAAGACCAAAACCAGGACTGGGCAAAAAATCATCACTAGTAGAGGCTACCGGTACTGGTCTTTCAAAGGAAGACTCGGACTTAAATTCAGAAATCTCTGTGACTGTAATATCATCATAGACTACACATGCATGAAACTCCACCAGAGCTGCAAAGGTAGTCAGCACAACAGCAATGCCCACTGAAGTGGGCAAAACCTCAGATGGATCTGGGGGCAGGAGGCATCTCCTAGAAGTTCTGCATCCCCCAGGAGGGACTTGGAAACCTTCAAAACATCAAACAAGACCTCAGAAATGTCATTTTCCAAGTTTTCTAAGAAGGATTCTGAAGTATCCATGTTACAGGGCTGAACATTAAATACCTGCTGCAGGCAGGGCAGATGTCTCAGGAATGGTTCCACCATAAGCTGAGACTGAATTTCATCATCAGGACACGGAAGCACAGGAATATCTAGTGAAACTAACTCTGACTTTCTGAGTTTCGTTTTACTGCAGGCAGATTTTATACAAGGCAAAACTGAGTCATCCAGAGTACAGGGTGGAGAGTCAATACTTTCTTCAGAGCAAGAAAGGGACTCACAGATGTCAGTGCGATTGGACATCATATTGTTATTCATGGTACAGGGCAGGCTCAAAGAAACCTTCTCTGGACACAACAAAGATGCTTCAGTGTCAGATTCGCAAAACCAAAGCGCTGTCTCACTCTTAGATTCGGCTAACGATGTCGAATCCGTGGAGTCAGAACGCAAACCTTGTGAATCCAAGATCGCTTTAGGTTGTGAAACTGACGCTTTCATAGCGCAAACCTCCACGATCTGCGGAGCAGACTGTAACGCGTTCAGGACAGAAACACTGGAGCACCTGTCATCAGGCAACGGGCCCTTACAGGTGTGAACAGGGTGAGACAGAGACTCATTTGCAGAATAAATAGCGACAACAACAGGAGAAACTTTATTAGACATATTCATTTTACTTTGACGCTGCATAATTTAGGAATTTTCCCCATAGCAGGATCATAGATGGAAGATCTTAAAGATCTGTTTCTAGATGACAAGGGGTCCCACACATCCCTGAGAAAACTGGCACATTCATGCTGATCACAATATGCAGGAACATCCGAGAAACAGGCATCAGATCGCATAAATTCAAACTGCACACAGTTAGGAGAGAATCTTTCAGGATTCGCACAGGAGTCAACCACAGTGGTACACCCATTCATTTCAGATCGCACAATATCTAGACTCACATGCTTTACCCCAGAAAGGCAGGAACAATCGTCCGATAACAATGTCTCTTTATTGGAATCAATTGATTGGTGTGTGTGCAACTCATCCAAAATCGTCTGCCACACACACATCACTGGATCCACAAAACATTTGTCACACTCAGCAGAATCTATCAAAGTGTACACGGAATTTATACAAGCGTTTAGCGTCTCTGCGCTTTCTGCGATATAGAAATCGCAAAATGCCTTCCAATCCATCTCGAATTCCTCAACCAAAGCTCCCATATCCCAGGAAGCAAATGGGGGCTCAAACAACCCTATATCTAAGTAGCTCTCATACGGGTTGGGGTCAGGAACATGCATAGACTTTCTTACTCCTTTAATATAGAAAATAATTCTGCCTATTAAAGGATCTACAAAAGCTTTGGATTGAGGTAATAAACCCGGAGACTAAGCAACATCATTGTCAACATCAATAGGGAGTGTTTTATTCAGATGCTTGCGATTTTTAGGTTTTTCCTTTTTAGCAACTTTGCATGTCTGCGGTTTAAATGCAATAGAGGTATCCAGGCAGTTCTCTTGCATCTGCTTATTTGTAGTTGCTATGGGCAAGGAATTTTTTGGCTGAAAAGCCGAATCAGCAGACTGGCCTGCAAGCACCAACTCATTAACATATGGTAAAGACTGAGAGGTGTTGCATAAACCAATGTGATCAGCATCTTGCACTGCAGGGAAAAACTCATAGAAATAACACGGCATGGAAGTTCCAAGCTTACGAGAAAACACATGAGCCAGAAACCTGCGAGGGTTATGTCTCAGATTCTTGTGTCTGGCATACTCATCAGCCCACACAAACAGATCCCCTTGGAAAAGATTGTAAGCAATCTGACCACTCCAAGTGGAAATATTGGTGGCCTGAAATTCAGGATTTGCCAAGAATCTGGAACATTCTGATATGAACTCATCTCTGGTTTCAGAGTCCAGTATCTTAAACCTCTTAAAGATACAGAACCCATATTCGACCAAATCGTACAAATCGGAAATTCCCTCTACACTGGGAATTTTGGTTTGGCTGGTCATACTGTAACGATTGTGGAATTCTCTCCGTGATCAGCACACAGGACGTGCGCTGACACTGCGGAAATCCTCCACAAGCGTATAATTTGAGGGAACCCAGCAAAAGGTGCAACGCACCTGTAGAGGGAAATTCCTGTCGGCAGATGGAGCTGTGGAGTGCAGAGGAACAGCTCCTCTGCCCTGCCACAGACGCCAGACAGGAATTGTACAAAGGGAAGCAACGCAGGGCAAGATAGCCCTTAAAGAGAGAGAGTAAAGCGACAGAGTGTATGTGTGTCCACCAATCTAGTCGCTACCCAGCGACGATGAACACACAACCATGAAGATAAGGTGAAAAGGCAATCGCAAGAGATGGCGATTGCTAACAGCGACACAAGACCGAATAAGCACAGATGAGGAATGTATGTGTGTCCACCAATCTAGCCGCCAACCTGCGACGGTGGACACACAACAGAGGAAACCAAGTGAGAACGCAATTGCAAGAGAAGCGATTGCGGATGAGAATGAGCACAGGGACAGATTGTATGTGTGTGCACCAAACTAGTCGCCAACCCACGACGGTGCATACACAACAGCAGATACGAAGTAGGAACGCAATCGCGAGGGAGGCGATTGCCAGAGGTGACACAAGGCTAAAGCAAGACAGGGCACAAGAGTAGCAAAGGCACAGCAAATCATACAATGAGAAGATAAGGAACATGATAAACGCTAACTAAACGCGAACACCGCACTCATCCGCAACAGCGAACGCGTTTACAGCGCGATCTCCGCACGTTAAGCGCAACAGAGACAAACACGCCTAACTAACCCCCACCACCCAAACACGAAACAGAGAACGCTAGCGCTTGCTTAACGGTTACCTCACCGAGCCTACAGCAAGCGTTCGTATCAGACAAGACAGACAGACGACCGGGAAACAGGATAGGAAAGATCCACTGCTCTTTCCGCCAGAGCGAGTGCGATCCGGGGACAGGGACAGAATCACAGATCAGAAGGATCCACAGCCGCTAAGGGCTAGTGCGATCCAAGCAAGACAGGCAGATGAGATAGCCGGTGGCAACCGCTGCTCCAGCTATACTCCAAGAAAGCAGATCAGAAGGATCCACAGACGCTACCGCTAGGGGCTAGTGCGATCCAAGCAAGACAGGCAGATGAGATAGCCAGTGGCAACCGCTGCTCCAGCTATACTCCAAGAAAGCAGATCAGAAAGATCCACAGCCGCTACGCTAGAGGCTGGTGCGATCCAAGTAAGACAGATGAAACAGAAGGGGCTACCAGAAGCAACCGCTGCACTGGTTAGCACCCACAGACAGGACGATTTCCTATCGACCACCGTTGGCGACAGGACAATCACAGCAGAGAGGCAACATAGACAAAACAGATAAGCAGGCTAACTGCACTAGAGGAGCTGCCTAGTGCAGTCCCCAGAATTACTCTAAGATACCTATAACAATCCAACAGGGAAGGCTGACACTCCAGGACTGTATTTAACAAACCGTTATGACCAGCAAAGCCTTCTGGTCAGCAGAAGGCTTTTATACTGCCAGCCCTCAAACGAGACAGCTGGGCAATTTGCATGTATGCAAATCCCTCAGCAAAGCAACTCTGGAAGTTGCAAGATGAAGCCAGGTCTCTTTTCCAGAGACCTGCATCTCTCAGACATAAGGAATGGTCAAACAGCTGGCTGCCTGTGCAGCCAGCTGAGCGGATCATTACAGGTTCCTCTGCATATCTGCCTACCTGTTGCCAAACCCTGCCTGTACCCGGTTACCAAATCAGCCTTTCTGTCTCTGTACCTTATCTGCTTGTGTGTTGCCGACCGGGCCTGCCCGACCCTCCAGGCTGTCACTCATCCCTTGAGTGCTCAGTCTATCTGTACTAGCGGTGACACTATTCCACCAAGTGTCAGTTAGCTATTAGGACTCCTGCTCCTCAGAGAGTCCGGCCTGCTAGCAGCCAGTGGCCTCTACTCCTCTGGAGTCCCCTGGCTGCAGTACAGTCTATATTTGATCACCAAGTATCACTGGTTGCCAGGATCTCTCTATCCCCTCTCTCAAGGAGATAGTCCCTGCACAGCCAAGGGCCACCTGCCCCTCAGTTGGGTCCTGGCTGAGCTGCTTGTGTCTCCCGCCTCACGGGAGATAGCCTACAGTTACACCAAACATTTACACTTCATTAGGTGTCCAGAGGTTAGTCATACTTGTATTATTGGTGATTCTGCAGATCATTCATAATCAAGTATACATCTGTATTATTGATGATTCTGCAGATCATCAATGATCAGATTCTCTCTGTGTTCTGACACCAATCGTTACAGAATGGCAGACCTGAAAAACAAAATGGACGCACTCAACAGCCGTCTTGATGCACTCACCACCTCGGTGGAGAATTTCATCAGGGTGCTGGACGGTCATCAGACCCAGATTACTGCTTTGTCTGGGTCCATACAAGTCCTTCAAATGGCTGTGAATGCAGTGCGATCCCCTCCAGTTACAGACTTGCGTATGTCTGTACCCGAAAGGTTTTCTGGTCATAGATCTGACTTTCAGAACTTTAGAAATTGTGTAATGTCGTATTTTGAGTTAAGACCCAATTTATCAGGAACTGAGGCACAGAGAATTACGTTTATTAAGACCCTTTTGTCAGGGGATTCTCAAACATGGGCATATAGCCTTCATGCAGGGCATGAGGCTTTGACATCGGTAGGAATTTTTTAAGGCCATGGCCATAATTTACTTCTACTGCTGAGCGGAAGCTTAAGACTTTGCGTCAGGGTAAGGATCCTGTAGAGGTCTACGCAGCTGAGTTCAGAAAGTGGGCTGTGTCAGCTAGGTGGGGGACATTTGCGTTATTAGACTGTTTTTTATCAGGGTTATCAGACGCAGTCTCTGATTTGATGTTGGGACACCCTGAACCGAAATCTATTGATGAGGCAATCTCTTTAGCAGTACGGGTTGATCGCCGTTTACGCTATCAGACACAAACCCGGGGTAAGAGCACTGTGAGATATGTCTCCTACGCCTCTCCTCCACCCGTGTCACCTCCGCCAGAGCCAATGCAAATTGGACAGTCAAAATTGACACGGGTGGAAAAGAATCGCAGGAAAACAGAACAGCTCTGTTTATACTGTGCAGAGGAGGGTCATAAGGCACAGAATTGTCCTAAAAAGTCGGGAAACGCTGCCGCCTAGGTGTAATCAGAGGTAATACCCTAGGCGAGCACTTATTGCCTCTAAACAATAATCGTCTACTCCTTCCATGTTCCGTCACATGGGAGGGTCGGACTGTCCCCACTGAAGCTTTTATAGACTCTGGTTCAGCGGCTAACTTTATAGATTACGAGTTTGCAAAGAATTTGGGGGTTCCCATACTTCCGTTAGACCAACAGGTTTTGGTCACTGCAGTAGATGACTCTCCTCTGCAAAGTAGACATCCCTTATCACGGCCCCCGGAGTTGATGTTCAGTGTTTGGGTGCTACATAAAGAGAGTCTACAGTTTCTGGTCCTGCGTATGGCAACCTCCACCGTTATTCTTGGCATGCCATGGTTACAACGTAACTCCCCTCATATAGATTGGGTTTCAGGTCAGCTAACGAGCTGGTCTACCCATTGTTATCATCATTATTTAGCGAAAGTAACCGTGGGTAACACCAAGATTCAGGTTAAAGGTGTGCCAACTCAATACACAGAATTTGCTGACGTATTCTATCCCAAATCAGCAGATAAACTTCCCCCCCCCCACCGTACCTTCGACTGTCCCATCGATTTAAGATCTGGTTGTATCCCCCTAGGGGTCACCTCCATGATCTATCTGGGCCTGAGAAACTGGCAATGCAGGAATACATCAAAGAAAACTTGGCCAAGGGTTTCATCCACCCCTCTCGTTCACCAGCAGGGGCAGGATTCTTTTTTGTAAAAAAAAAGGATGGAGGCCTTCGTCCCTGCATTGATTATCGAGGCTTAAACAAGATTACAGTGAAAAATCGTTACCCTTTGCCTTTGATTGACGATTTGTTCACTCAGGTTACCAACGCCAAGATTTTCTCTAAACTGGATTTGAGAGGCGCATACAACCTAGTTCGAATTAGGGATGGTGACGAATGGAGGACGGCCTTTAACACACCCGACAGGCACTACGAGTGCCTGGTGATGCCCTTCGGGTTATGTAACGCCCCCAGCCGTCTTCCAGGAGTTGATTAATAAGGTATTCAGGGAGGTGTTAGGGAAGTTCGTTTTAGTATATCTGGACGATATACTGATCTTCTCGTCCAATCTCTCGGAACATCGAAAACATGTTAAGTTTGTCCTAGGGAAGTTAAGACAGAATCTGCTTTACGCTAAATTAGAGAAATGTCTTTTCGAAGTAACTTCTGTTGCCTTCTTGGGGTACATTATCTCTACATCTGGCCTCTCCATGGATCCTGGAAAGGTTTCTGCTGTCTTGGAGTGGCCTCAGCCTTTGGGACTGAAGGCGCTCCAAAGATTGTTGGGCTTTGCCAACTACTACAGGAGGTTTATAAAGGGGTACTCTTCAGTGGTCTTGCCTCTCACCAGTCTCACCAAGATAGGGGCTGATACTTACCACTGGTCAGCAGAGGCACATTCTGCCTTCTCTACACTGAAAAAGCTGTTTTGTTTTGCACCCATACTAAGACATGTGGATGTCTCCTTCCCCTTTATCGTGGAGGTCGATGCATCAGAGGTTGGGGTGGGGGCTGTATTGTCTCAGCTATCGGGTTTGCAGGGCAAACTCCACCCATGCGCCTACTTCTCTCGTAGGTTTTCACCCGCAGAGAAAAACTACAATATAGGCAACCGGGAGCTCTTAGCTATCAAGTTAGCTTTTGAGGAATGGCGACATTGGCTAGAAGGTGCAGAACATACTATCACAGTTTATACAGATCATACAAATTTGGAGTACATAGAGGGCGCCAAGAGACTTAGCCCCCGTCAGGCCCGATGGTCTTTGTTCTTTTCAAGATTCAGATTTGTAATTACGTATACCCCTGTTAGTAAAAACATCAAGGCCGACGCCTTGTCCAGGTGTTTCGAGCCCGAGACAGTACAGCCCTCAGCCCCTGAAACCATTCTACCTCAGAAGGTAGTTTTGGCAGCCACTGAGGCCTGGAAGGATTGGACAGTCACTTTGAGTCCCTACCAACAGGATGTTCCAGAGGGGAAGCCCGATGGGGTGATGTTTGTACCACTGCCTTTTCGTCTGCAACTCCTACATTTGTTTCATTCCCACAAAAATGCGGGTCATCCTGGGGCCACCAGAACTCAGGATTTACTGGCCAGATGTACTTGGTGGCCTACATTGGCAACAGATTGTAAGGAGTTTGTAAGATAATGTGCAGTGTGTGCTAGGAGTAAACCTTCTCGCCAGGCTCCTGCTGGTACTTTACAATCCCTACCAGTGCCAAATGAACCATGGACTCATTTGTCCATGGATTTTGTAGGAGAACTCCCCAGGTTTGAGGGCAAGACGGTCATTTGGGTTGTAGTAGACAGATTCAGTAAGATGGCTCATTTTGTTCCATTGAAAGGACTCCCCTCGGCTCAGGAATTGGCCGATCTCTTCATCCAGCACGTTTTCCGGCTGCATGGCATTCCGGAAAATGTAGTGTCAGATCGGGGAGTCCAATTTGTATCTAACTTTTGGAAAGCTTTTTGCCATCAGCTGGATATGGACCTTGCATTCTCATCAGGCTACCACCCACAGACCAATGGCCAGACCGAGAGAGTTAACCAGTCTCTAGAACAATTTCTCAGATGTTATGTTGCAGATGCTCAGTCCGATTGGGTAAATTTTTTGCCGTTTGCGGAATTTGCGCACAACAACCTGAAAAGTTCCTCCTCAGGATTTTCCCCATTCCAGGTAGTGTCAGGAAGATCACCCAAGTTTGCCCCGTTCCCTGTGGCGTCTACACCATTCCCAGCCTTGGAGGATTGGCAGAGGGCTTTGAAGCAGATTTGGGGAATGGTTAAGAGGAACTTGGGGAAAGCTTTCCAGACCCAGAAAAAACAGGCAGACAAGAGGCGGTCTATAGAGTGGAAATTTTCTCCGGGAGACTTGGTGTGGGTGTCCACTCGGCATTTGGCCCTGAAGCAATTGTCACCCAAACTGGGCCCTAGATTCATAGGACCATTCCCAGTGACCAGAAAAAATAATAATGTCACTTATGCAATTGATCTCCCAGCCAGCATGCGAGGTGTGAGATCATTCCACGTGTCTCTGTTAACCTCCTTGGCGGTTAATTTTTTTTGCCTAATTGTCCAAAATCCTTTTTTTTTTTATTTATTTTTTTTGTTTCATGTAAAGCTACCAGAGTGGTAGCTACATGAAACACCACTAGAGGGCGCATGTGTCACTCTAGTGCGATTGTCGCAGGCATCTATAGCAAACAGGGGAACGCGTATATAACGTGTACTGTAATGGATTGCGGAGATGCTGCCGCGCGGTCTGGCAGCGGGGCGGCTGTCTCCACGTTCAGACTGGCGGTTTCCGCACAGCAGCATGCGTCTGGTTTGCCTGGGCCTTCTAGTGCACACAGATGGAGAGCTACGTGCGCGCGCGCGTTAGAAGGCAAGCCCTTTATGCCAGTAGTAGAGCGATCAGCTGATCAGGTCGATCAGCTGATCCCAGCGCGGTTACTGATTGGCTAAGTGGCGCAGGGCTGCGTGGAGGAGCGCTGCAGTATATATAGATCTTGCTGGTCAGTCTCTGGTTGTCTGCCGTTGCGAATACTTACGTGTTAGCACTCAGACCTCAGTCAGATCACACAGTGTGTTAGAACCAGGTGGTCCTGGGAATTCACACTTAGCCAGATTACCGCTGTGTTATACTTTAGACCAGTTCCGGGGTGTTGTGACCAAGGACCTCACACCCAAGCTTAGGATTACTGTGTCATTGCTGTGTTATACTTTAGACCAGTTCCGGGGTGTTGTGACCAAGGACCTCACACCCAAGCTTAGGATCACTGTGTCATTACTGAGTTATTCTTTAGACTAGTCCCTGGGTGTCGAGACCACGGACCTCACACCTCAGACTAGGACTGTGCTTTATATATGTTATGACTATTTGCTCTGTCGACCTCGCTCTTGCTTTCTGATTCGGTACCTCTGCATATCTGCCTACCTGTTGCCAAACCCTGCCTGTACCCGGTTACCGAAACAGCCTTTCTGTCTCTGTACCTTATCTGCTCGTGTGTTGCCGACCTGGCCTACCCGACCCTCCAGGCTGTCACTCATCCCTTGAGTGTTCAGTCTATCTGTACTAGCGGTGACACTATTCTACCAAGTGTCAGTTAGCTATTAGGACTCCTGCTCCTCAGAGAGTCCGGCCTGCTAGCAGCCAGTGGCCTCTACTCCTCTGGAGTCCCCTGGCTGCAGTACAGTCATTTTTCTCTTGGATATATCACAATGGTACATGCTAGGCTGGTTTCAGCATGTAGCATTGTAGTGTGTTGTGTTGGTGGTATAATGGTTAGGATAGCAGCCTACAGAGTGGTAGGCCTGGGTTCTATTCCTGGCCAAAGTGAGTTGGCTTTTGACATACTACAAATCCTTAAGCAAGCTCATTTTTCTCTTGGATATATCATAATAGTACATGCTAGGCTGGCTTCAGCATGTAGTGTTGGTGGTGGTTTAGTGGTGAAGAGAGCTACCTACCATGCACTCAGACCTGGATTCATTTCCCGGCCAAGGTATGTAAGCTGGCTTTTGAAATGCTACAGTTCCCTGGATTTGATCAGAGTGTGGTGGACTCCTCTATACTGCTTATTAATGAGTCATTAAAGACTAACCCCTCTCCCATCACCATCAGCAGCAGCTCTTGACTTGGTAAAAATATATCTGCAGCAGAGAGTAGCAGACTTGGCCTCCAGAGATCACTAGGTTTTCCAGGAATCACCAGGGTCTCCAGGGATAACCAGGGCCTCCAGAGATCAGCAATCCAGGGATCAGCAGGGCCTCCAGGTATAATCAGCACCTCCAGGAATTGCCAGGGCCTCCAGGAATCACCAGGGTCTCCAGGGATCAGCAGGGCCTCCAGGAATCGCTAG